>NW_011370528.1:0-2339 GCF_000735185.1 Notothenia coriiceps
CAGCACAACAGCGTTGCAGTCGGGATGAAAAGCAATGTGGACGGCATCTCACCACTTCATAAGGAGTTTAACCGTGACACTTTTCGAAATCCCGTTTGTGTCCCCCCACTTTACAAATAGGCCTATGTTTATTATTTTTTTTTAACGCAAGCTGTCATCGCCACGGAGGAGCACACAGCCTCTGTGAGCGAGCGAGCGGGACAGAGAGAGAGAGAGCGAGAAAGAGAGAGCACACCTTTAACTATTTAATATAGCCTATTAAAGTAAGAAATCATTCCAATGTGTACTATAGGACAGTAAAAACAAAAGAAAACAGCTTAAAAGGGGAGTGATTAGTAAAATATGCATAAATAAAAAAGAAAGAATGCTAACTAGGTAACAGAAGATAAGAATAAACAAGTTGAAATGATTTGTTATTGGTTGTGATCATATTCTAAAGATGTTTGGATTATTGAAAGTATACAGCTCCCTTTAATATGAGTGTTGAGAGCTGTATCCATACATTCATTTTGTGCTCAAAGTTCACCAGATTGATGCTTTTCACTTCAATATTTAAAAACAAATCTTCCCGGGGGTGCATGCCCCTGGACCCCCCTAGAGGATGTGAGGTCCACCCCCATATAAAGCAGGTTAAAATAATTGCATACATGTTCTTTTAGTAAACACTGAAAACGGGTCCCACAGACCCAATCAGCACACAAAGGTTAAAGGTAAGCATATAATAATGTTAAAATGTGATAAATATATACACTGCAAAAAACAAAAAAAGAGGAGTGAAAGTAGCTCACGACTTGTTTTATTTTTTGAAAGCAGCTCTCATCCTAAAAAAGGTTGGAGACACCTGTTATAGAACGATACATTTGACAATGTTGAGCTTGGCCTACCATTTTATTTGAGCGATGAGATGAAAAGGCCCACCTGTTCAAAGTGGGGAATGACAGAAAAGGTTTGAGAACCACTGCTGTAATGTGTTTTTAATATTTTAATTTAATAAAACAAATTCTCTACAAACAGATTCAAATCAGGTTTTTTTATGGGTTTTTGTAGAAATGTTACTACATGTGCCAAAGGAGAGGTAATGTTTACCGGTTCACAGAAAAACAACTGGTCAAGACTCGCTGGAAGGGTTGCACATGGGCAAAGGAGAACCAATAACATTTTGGAACAGACACAAGTAATCTTACAGTATTACCCAAGATGGGTCGTTTGGGCTGTATTCGTTTGGATTCTCAAAAATCGAAATCATCATTTAATGACAACGAAAATTCACAACGACAGCTGTTTAAATCCAGCAATACAATTCAAAATGTATTTTGTAAAGTCTATTTTGTATCAACTCTTGCAGAACAAATGCTCTCCTACTTGCCTACAGCTTGAGCTATGATGATTGAGAGAATGGGATAAATGTACAATCAAATCAATATGGGAGGGGCAAACCTCAATTAAAAAAAATGTTGGTAGTAAATTAAACACTAATAAATATTTTGCTTTCAATTAATTATATTAAGAGCAATTTTTCAGTGTTGAGGTTTCTGAAGGATCTCACATAGTCAATTTCATAAACAAATAATAACATATAAACTAGCTGCATGCCATGTTAGTGGAACACATTAATGTACCTCACTTCTATGTTCAGCTTGTTATGTATGCATGTCTCCACTTAGAGGTGTTATTGTATTTCAATTGGTATGAAAGTAAGTAAGTTTGACTCATTATGCATTCAGTGATCATTTAGTGTACCGCTCTCAATGTTCATCAAGTCATAGAATAGTGTCTCAACATCCGACATGGTAAACAATTTTTTCGAAACACTTACAAAAAGCAGTTGCAGCCTTCCACCAATGGTCCTGCAGGAAATCAGAAATCAGAATCAGAAATCTTCCCAAAGCGGGAAAAATTACACCAAAGGGACAGTGCAGATAATAATGAAACTATAACATGAGTAGACATATTAACATATTAAATAAAGAGACAGCACGCGTTTGAAAAACCTTTCAAATTAAATAAGAAAAAATAGGTAAAAGCATTATAAAAGCGAGCTTAGGGCGTAACGGATTACTGGAACAAAAAGACTGTATTCCCTTTTAGTTAAAAAGAAAAAACAGATTACTGTTGCATTTCCAAAACCAACACATTCTCATTCCCAACTCGTCACATATTGACGGTCGGTCTGGGCCCCTTCACGTCACCTCATTACGCACTGGGTACCAGGGGCGTTTCCTGGACCTGGAAACATTAGGGGCTTAGCCCACAGTGGCGGCGCCAGAGATTTACTTTTGGGGGTGCTGTGGGGTAGCTTGACGTTTCATAGAGGGTGCTCAAACATGTAGGGTTTCCCA
>NW_011370529.1:0-4074 GCF_000735185.1 Notothenia coriiceps
TCCACTGGAGTTTATTCTCCCGTTAGCTCCGGGTTAGCTAATACTTTAGAGCGGCCTCTCTAAAGTATTCACTGTCTGACTGTCACACAAGCAGCTGATACATATCCCCAATTCCCCTTAAGTATGTGTGTCAGTCTGAATTGACGCTGTTTGGCATCACAACGCTGTTATTAAAGTGTCTCTGGTATAAAATGGGTGATGTTAGCATAGCAACCGAAGGTAAACTGACTACTTGATATTGCTATCCTATTGTGGCATAAGCCGTTTTCTACAGGCACATTTTACCGGCGTATTTTTCATTATGATTCTACTTGTGATAGTCGGACATGACAACCTGTGCAGCCCATGTATTGATTCCATCCGATAGCTGCTATAATACAAAACAAAACGTCTGCCTGCTCTCCACAATGATCAATAACAGGAAACGGATGGTCAAAGTAAGGTGCAAATAAACTGAATCACACGAAGCCTGGTTAGTGTTGCCTGACTTTATAAAGTGTGTGTGTGGTTGCCTTCTAGTCACTTTGCTCAGCACTCACTGCTTGTAGGCAGGCATGTCGAGACTCTTCAGTCGATCCATGTTCAGGGGAGATGGGTTTAGTTTCCTGCATGCCTCGACTTAAGAGAGACGTAAGCGACGCCGCCTCTTAGCTCCGAAGCTCTTGCCTCTAGACCGACAATTTTTTGGAGCTGGAAGTGAACCGGATTCCGGAGCTGAGAGGCGGCGCCTCTGCGGTGTGAACAGGAAAAAACTGTACTTTTCAGGCTCCAGCTCCGAGCCGGAGCTGAAAACGCGTTGGTGGGAAAGGGGCATAAGACACATTTAACAAATGGGCTGATATTGAAAATAGCTAGAAACACTTTTAAAATGTTGCTTTGAGGATTGTATATGATAGATAGTGTTGTAACACTCTTTAATGGTGTTGATATTGAATTTGTGTTGAACTGTGCTTCTGGTTTGGGATGTGATGTAATGGCATGGAGTAATCTTTTAATAGATCCTTATTTTTGGAAGAATTTGACAACCCACTGTTGTTAATGGTGTCAGAGTCGAGAGGCCTGTTAACTTATTCCGGCAAATTACTCAGACCTACTAATTGACCTAACCAAAGTTATTGAGTCTATGTAAGTTTACTGCTTGGCTCAGATCCACCAATGATCAGCAAGGTCTCACCTCTATTAACTCCTGGAGAACCAGGTTCAATTAACTGCTGTTTCAATTCAGACGACCCGCTAAATCTGTTTAAGCGATCCCGAAGGATTTGGGTATTAGTAATGAGATGTGGCCCTACCTAAGTGTGAGAATGGCAGTTGTGAGATCTTACCTTTCAAGCAGGAGCGGAGAGCGCATATTTCTTTTAAGTTGTCCCAATCCAAAGAGTGGGATCAGTTTATTAGAAGAAAAATTGGTCCACACTTGTACAGGGTTTTACCTTCTCTCGTTACAACCTAAAAATATATAAATAATTCATTACCATAAAATAATGTGCCTAAATGGCTCTTACATCCTCCATACCCATATTTGTGGAAACTTGGCACGGCCTCTGATGTGCAGAACGGGACATGTCCAGACCTATTCTATGGCTATGGCATAAACACAGTTTTGGGGCCTTAGTATGTCTCCAACAAGTCAAGCCCCCCCCCTGTGCATTGCTGTGGGAAGAAACTGTCTCCCCTCTCTCAGTAACACCCATAAACCATAATAGGCCTTAAACTCAACTTAACAAACCACTTTTGTTTGTGTTGGGCGAGAGGGGAATCTGTACAGGCATTATAGTGAAGTGTGGGATTGTGGAAAGGAATGACTCTCAAACTGGGATACATGCAATGATTTATTTTATTGAAGCTTGTAAAACACACATTGGGACCATAAAGGGAGGAGGCGGGGTTCGCCCTTGCGTCCTGTGTGGAGAGAGCCCTCTCCGCCGGAACGCTTCCTTCCCACGCCCGTCAACTCCGAGAGGACGGCGCACCCCACCCTGCAGCCCTATGCTGACGCGGAGCTGGGGCAGAGGCTCGTCGAGATCGCCCAGCCTGGCCTCGTGGGGGCTGGAACCGGACCTGCGTAGAACCGGCCGGGGGAGCAGGAGAAGCAGCGGGAGCTATGGGTGCTGAGGACCTGCGCCTGTCTCTCCTTCTTACCGTAGGTCCGCGCTCGCCCCGCTGAGGGAGAGCCAGTGGCAACCTCCGGTTGAGCTGCTTTATTTCCTCCTCTAAGCGGTGAAAGCGCTGTGTGACCATGGTAACGGACCCGAGGAGCCCTTCCGTGGATACGGGGGCTCCCAGGAGATTGTCACGGTCCTTCCTTGATAGCGCTGTGACCACACATGGCGTGACCCCACTGTGGCAAGGGACATCACACGGCCAGCTGCGGCCTCCACACCGTGAACCAGATTGTTGATCTGCCCGATGCAGCGGTCCACATAATCGCCCCGATCTTCCTGCGACGGGGAGGCGGGGGCTTCCTGTTGAGGGGTAATCAAGGACACCCCCAACACGCCCAGATTGTTGGCCGCCACGGCCATCTGTGCCCTGCGCCGGAATATATTGTCTAGATACTCTAGAGCCTCACGGTCACGAGGCAGCGGGGGCAGGGGTCTTCTCCCCTCCGCCCAACCTGCTGCCTGGGGGAGAAGATGGGCTGCAAGGCTCTCATCGAGAGGGGTCACACCGGGACACGCCGTGTCCGAGTGTCCCTGCACCCTCAGCAACCCAGCCATGCCAGCCACCGGAGCCCCGGGAGCGCCCGACAGGCACTGCAGGACGGGGAATGTCCGCCACCCTCCACGGCGTGGTCGGCCCCCAGACACTTGAAGCAGAACCGATGCAGATCAGCGCCTGCGATCAAGCCAGGGCAGGTGGGGCATGGTCGAGCTTCCAGTAGTAGTGAGTCCATTGTTTATTTCTCTTCTTTCGTTCATTCACTGTTCAGTTTTTTGCTCGCTGAAGAGAAAAAGGATGACGGGCGGAGGGTGTAGCCGCCTTATATACTGTGGGCCTGCGCGCGCATTGAGGTAGGCTCGCCCCAATTGGCCGGCTACGTTTACGTAGCTCAGTAGGTGAAAGCACGCACAGCATAATAGAGTCCAGTAGAGGGCGGAGCCTGTGTGAGATAACCTATTCATTTTACCTTGTGTGTAGGCATGAATATGAAAGTCCCAGCCCACATTTCTGTGTGATATACAAAATATGAATGTGATAAACACACAGACGTAGACCTTTGCTAAGCCACTTTTAAATGGCAAAACTGGTGTATAAATTGTTTTCAAGTCATGGTGAGTGTGTGGATGAATCATTCTCCTCTCTCTCTCTCTGTCACCCTCTATCACCCTCAGCTACCATTCGTTCTTCAATCTTTCGAATTGGACCACTGCCCTGCATTTACACATCTTTAATGCAATGCACATTGTTTTTAAATTTTTTACTTATTTTGGATTTCTGCCTCCGTTGCTGGCTGTAGCCGGCTGCCCTCACGTAGCCATCAACGTGCCGGGTGGCTATTGCTATCTGCTACATCGCCTACTGTCTGTCTCCGTCCCATGCAACAACCGTGGACTCTCTCTGCCTCCTGCCTTCATCTCTGGGGTGCATCTGTCCCGTCCCACTGCTCACATCCTCCTGCCATGTCGTGGATCTTCCTCGTCTCCACAACAATCCTCCACCTCTGTGAACCTAGCCCGCTAGCTGCTATCGCTGCCATCACACTGCTCCCAGCCATTCCGCCTGTCATCATGCTGAAATACTCCATCTCACAGCTGCTGTCATTGACCAACTCCTCCACTCCGTCTTCCATCTCAGTCATCAGACATCTTGGACTCCTTCGTCGACCCCGCTACATTCACCGAAGCACCCGCCGCAGTTTTGTTTACCTTCAGCACGGACAATCCATTGCATCCATCTGCTCCACGCAACGCACTGTTGCACACCTGACGCGTCATCAGAACGCAACTCCTACTGCTCTTTTACACTCTCCCCCGCTCACCTACACTCCCAGCTGCACGGAATACCTGGAGCGGATCCCACTCCCCCTCCGCCTCCCAACACATATAACAAGCCATTTCTCCCCACCATCAA
>NW_011370530.1:0-90625 GCF_000735185.1 Notothenia coriiceps
AGTTACTGGAAGCCAGTGAAGGGAGCGGAGGAGTGGTGTGGTGTGGGAGAATTTAGGAAGGTTGAAGACCAGACGAGCCGCTGCATTCTGGATGAGCTGCAGAGGTCGGATGGCACATGCAGGTAGACCAGCCAGGAGGGAGTTGCAGTAGTCTAGGCGTGAGATGACGAGGGCCTGGACCAGAACCTGCGCTGATGTCTGGGTCAGCTGGGGACGTATCCTCCTGATGTTGTAATCCCCTCTCAACTTTGTGTGGAAAAATTCCCTCTCAACTTTGTGTGGAAAAATTCGGGGATTATGCGGCCTTTTGATAAATATGCGGCCTTTTAAAAATCTGCGCCATTTTGCTGATTATGCGGTAAATTCTGCGAATGCAGAATCGCGTTTTTCTGGAGGGTCTAGCAAGATAGATAGCATACAGATAGCGATATAGTTAGCGATAGATAGCATAGATGATGAGCGGTAAAGAAAAGCGATTTGCGTTCCAGCGGGTAAGAAAGTCGGCACTACATTGCTGTGTGCCCCTTTGTACAAATTCGTCCCATTATAATTGGGAGATAAGTTTCCATTCATTTCCTATTGATGATGAGGTAAAGGCTCAGTGGCTGATCAAGGTCCGTAGGGACAATTCCAGCCCCAAAATACCCGTGTGTGTAGTAGGCATAGGCATTTTCGACCAGGAGACTTATTGGTCACAGCTGGAGGACTGAACAGAGTACAGAAAGGAGCTACACCTGTTCTCTTTGCATGGAATAACTACGAGCTACCAACACCAAGACGATACTAACCATACAGTAAAGAACAGCAGCCGTCACAACAAGTTTCTGGGGTTTCCATGAAAGCAGATACGGTTTTCAACCTCTCATTAAGAATCTTTGATGAAAGCTAAGTTTGGGTTTAGCTAATGTATTTATTATTTTACACGAGAGGGTTACAAAACGAAAATAAATCTGTAGCCCCTTCATGCTACACACACATAGCTAGTTGATGTGAGCTAATTTATTGTCACTATTATCACAAATCTGTTGTAAAACGTCAGCTAGCTTGGCTTTTTTTAATCCTAAATCACAGGTTACCTACAATAGCTACATCAAAACCCCAGAACATGAACCTGATTGAGGCTTTTGCTTTAGTCATGGAATGTAACGTTTTAGCTTTAGTGCATTAATAAACTAATGGTACCAAAGTACCAAAGGCACAGATGGATAGTAACATAAAATAGCGGCATAAAGTAATAGTACAACATTTACTTGAGTCTCACCATTTAAAAAAAGACCAACTGCCAGAGAAATACCATTATCAAAACACAACATTTAAAGAAAGTATTTCATTTACTTACCAAACAAGTTCAAAATCAGTCTGCAGTCTTCTTTTTACAGTTTTATGACAGGTGGCAACCACCGTTAAAGGTCCAGAATTATCTACCCCAAAAATAGTCTCCCTGACCCAAAGTAATATCTCTTTGAGTGTTGGTTGTTGTTCAACTTCAAGCTTCCTGATTTCTGTCTTTAAAGTATCCTTGTCTGTGTTAACTCTTCTTAATTTGCTCTGTGAAGTGACACATTTATCCATATTAAAATAGACAGCCTACCTGTACCACCTACCATTAAAAGAGTGGATCACATCAGTCCAGTTCTGAAGTCTTCACACTGGCCTCCAGTCTACCAACAAATTGATTTTAAAGTACTATTGCTGGTTTTTAAAGCACTAAATGGTTTAGGACCAAATTATATAAAAGATCTCCTGCAAAAGTATGAACCATCCAGGAGTCTCAGGTCTTCTGGGACGGGTCTGCTCTCTGTTACAAGAGTCAGAACTAAACATGGAGAAGCAGCATTTAGTTGTTATGCCCCGACCATCTTGAACAAACTCCCTGAATCCTGCAGGTCAGCTGAAACTGTTAATACTTTTAAATCGAGATTAAAAATGTATCTTTTTGATGCTGCATTTGGATGAGTTGTTCAAATTCAAACTGCAGTTTGGCTTTTATCCATGTGTGTTTTTAAATGCATTTTTATAATGTGCTTCCACTGTATTTATTCTTAAATGTCTTTTATTTTATTTTGCAAAGCACTTTGGGTTGCCGTGTGCTGAAAGGTGCTGTATAAATGAACTTGCCTTGCCTTGCCTTGCCTTGCCTTGCCTTGCCTTGCCTTGCCTTGCCTTGCCTTGCCTTGCCTCGCCTTGCCTTGCCTTATGCAGCAGTCATTTTGTTGTCAAGGGCTAAGTGTTAAACGCTTAAATCCCTCCAGCCGTGGCTCAATGCACACCTTAGCCAGCCAGTGCAGGATACACAGAGGACGTATTGGCACAACAGAGGAGAGACAATCCTTCAGAGTGCAGCCACGAGGCTTCCCGTTGTGAATAAAGATGAGGTGACAAGGGAGGACACACATCCGCCTACAGCGAGAAATAAAGCGGCCATAAAAGCGAATGAGGGATTTCCTCTCACCCTGCTGAGCAAGAACTGATCCCAATGATTGAGAACATATGGTGAAATCAATCATTTTGTCATTTCAAAAAACAGTCCACAAATGGCCCTTTAATGGGTAACTGGGATCTGATGCATCCCACAACTTCTGGTGTGTAAGGTTGACGTGAGAGGTGAAAAGGCATGAACGCTAGTGCAAGGAGTGTGGGTTTATTGATTTAGATCTGGCTTGACAAGGCCAATTTAACCAGTCCTCTGAGATTTAAGAGGAACCCTTCAGAAACCTATATTTGTCATGGGGGCTTTAGAGGGATTGACTAGGAACACCTGCACATGCATTTATGTCCATTACAGTTTGTTTCAAAGGAATAATTCAAGTTAAGTAATCCCATAAAACCATCTTTTACCCAATAGCTCTGTCCAAAGTTCTGATCTCGCTACATGATATGGTTCTTCTGTATCTCTGCACTATGTCTGTTAATAAGAAGTTGAAATGTATTTATGATAACGCAATAATTGTTATAAATCAAAGCTACCTGAAACTTTAAATGTGCTTGCAGCTTTTGCCACTCTCCCATTATGTATTAGAAGTGTTCCTCTTAAATAAACTCCAGCTTTAATCTGTAACAAGAGCACTGACAAAAGTGCTAGTCAATCGCTTCGGCTGTCCTATAACTTTAATCCACTTATTTTGTGGTTGTGTGTGCATGCATTTGCTTTAAATTAAACCATTTCCACTCTCTCCCAACAGAGGAGGATTTGCCAACAAGGATCAAATTAGATTTAGAGTCCAACAACAATAATTCTCCTCAAAAAATCCAGTATGGTACATTCTTTTGGGAGGAGGTAGGTTTTAGGTGCTTTATGCAGCTGTAGAACCTGCATTTCATTTTGCCAAATAAATAATACACTTGGCTTCTCTGCTTTTCAGCAATGGATTGAGTGAACCCTGTCGGACTAAATGTGATTTTACACTCTGCAGGTGTAATCCTGCCAACACGACTTTTTGAAAAAGGAAAGCTGTTTCGGTTGTGATACATTAGCGGAAGGATAATCCAAGTTTGGTCATTTTAAGAGGAATAACATCACAATAAAAATGGTATGTAAACGCTTGTCTGTTACTTTTGGGAGGGGATGTCGAAGATTTTGCCTTTTTGTTCCCTCCCTTTTTACGTCAACAGCTGAGTGCAGGCCCTTTTATCGAAATGTGTGCTTCATACCTGAATCCAACACATTTATTTTTGTTATTTTGAAGAGTGAGACTTTAATTCTAATCTCTAGATAGCAGCACATTTGAAAGCATCCTCTCATGTCAAGTTCTCTTAAAGGTCCAGTGAAAACCTGGAGGTGGTACACAGTAAGAGCAGTGGATGGTTGTGGTTTGCTGCACTTATTATACTTTTCAAATCTACTCACCTTTTCTACAGTGTACAGCTCTCAAGGGCAGCCGGAGGAGTTGGAATTACAAAATATCACATCATAACTTTTCGACAAGCCTAATGGTACTCTAGAGTGTCCCCTGGGTATTTCAGCCAACATATTTCCACTACTTTTAATGTCATAATCTTTTTATCAAACACGGCTTCAGAATGGAAAGCTAATATCCACAAGGAGCGCTTGACATCTGTTCAGCCTACTTTGAAAGCTTTCCCTCCATGAAACTCATGTTAGGAACGACTGTCAGCTGCAGTCCAGTGCTGCAATGCATTTTACTTTTTATAGCCAACACATGTATAGTCATGTTCCTCTTGGGTGTTTATCAATTCAACACAACTAATTAGAATCAGTGAATGTCTGACAGAGCAACATAAGACATTACAGTGTTGCTTTTCTTCTTTTCAGATTGTCTTATTCCTTAAAGACCAAGAAACAAATATGCCAGAGACGCAAAAACAGACAGTAGGCTGAGATGTAATGACTTCATTCCCAACAGGCTGCATCTCTGGTTATCGAGTATTCTTTGAAGCAGCAAATGTCCCAGTACAGGATCCATCTTAAAAAAGGCCAAATTCTAACCAAATCCATAAGAAGAAAAAAAAATATGATGATAATTCAACATCTACAACAGGAAAAAATAATCAATTGATCCCAAGATAGTATAGATTCCAGTTCCAATCAGGTACAGTATACAGCTACTCTAATCCTGAATCAGGTTTGGCCCATTGAGACTTTGATCAGCACATTGAAGGAAAGCTGACTTTGCCTGTGATTAATTCATCACGGTGACAGTCGCCTATAGATTCCCCCAACCCCCTCTCTCATAGGCTCCTATCTCTCTGTTCAACCGCTTGGCTTCAACTTTTTTTTATTGAGATGTGCCGAGATGATAGCATTGCTGCATTAAACACATGAGAGAGATCTGGTCACATGAATGCATATGAAAACACACATGCTGCAATACACAGTCATTTTTTTAATATTTCACTGGAGACATTTGGTAGACATGAGTGATGATTGCGGTCAACCCTGTGACAACCTGATAGACAAAACGGATACCTAAATCTGGCTTTATCCAGAAAAGATGAATGATAAAAAGATAATGGCTAAACCCTGCCTACATGCCAAATAAATGCAGCCATGAATAGTGCTTTTTCTTTAATCGTTGAACTAACCATGAATCTTTTAGCATTTTCAAAATGATTCATAGAGAGCAAGCCGGTTCAGTAAGTGTTAGGAGGCGTTTGGGGAATTGTACAGCGTGTTGCATTGTTGTAGAACAGACCCCAACAGGAGGAAAAGTCCTGTCGATGTATATTAAGAATGATTAGATAAGGTTTGCTGTGTTCTTAGCCACCAGCTTAGTCAGCAGATTAAAAAAGCTTGGAGCAGGAGCACAATGTTGTTTATAGAAAAAAAGGGTTTTGAAGCCTCTCTTTCAGACAGTGGGATGAATTTATTACACTAGGTGTTGACGTTATGGATCCAGCCTCCTATAAGTCATGGCCTAGTGATGTGTGAATATCTCACGCCCACACATATCAAATGTTTCTCCGCAGTTTTGTGCCGGTGAGTCAGGGAATAAACAGCACCGATATGTTGCTATAATAGAATTTAATGGAATAAAGCAAGTCACTGAGCATGCAGAAAATACTCATCCGGCTCTCATGCACTGAGATAATGTTCACGATGATATGCTGCTGAAGGAATGCTTGAATGCTTAAAATGGGCATAAGAAATGCAACATAAAGCACATTGTTCTTGACAGTTTTGTACATCCTCAGGCTTCTTCATGGATGATGTGGCTACTGGAGGAAATTAATGTTGACAGTAATGTGACATATAGTAACATGATTATTTACAGTCCTTATCATAGGAGAAAAACGCTGAAAAAAGGAAATAAAAACTAGGCAGTGACAATGTGAAAATGTGAAATAATTGACATTCTGGGCGAGGATTCATTATAACCCTGCTTTAGAAGAACCTGCTCTATTTTCTTTCCCGTGGTATGTGACACTGCTTTTATAAAAAATAATGGATTCAATATCACAAAGCTTTCACATTAATTTGTCTTGACCATTATTTTTACGAGGAAATAGTTTTAACAAAGTTATAACCTATGATGAACTTGATTAAAATGGAGATGAAATCATGGAAACGTTTTGTAAAAAGGCACTGACTTAATTTCACATAGTCTTGGGTAATTGATTTGTAAGTGCTTAGTAGTGGAAATGGTTTATACCCTTCTAAAATATATACTAATACAAGTGGATAGGGATCAGAATTGGCATCAATGTAGATCAGCTAAGCGTTAATGTACTACAGTCTAGTATATAAGGGTTTTCTGTTGGCACTCATCCAGCATGAAATTCACTTTACGAGCCTCCTCCTATAGCCAAACCATATGTTCCCCTGCAGTCAGGTGAGTAAAGACATCATAATGATACAGATACGAGAATACGACTAAGAAATGGGCAGATGTCACCTGTTGTAAACACAGAACAAGTTTGCTCCAACCCAGACAATCGACATTAAGGCACAGTTGACTGATGCCGCATCTTCCCTATAGGGCATGATCAGATTACTGCCTCTTTCGTCTCTAATGGTTCCTCTGTCTCGGCCCCGTCTCCAGGAGCTCAGCGGTGGAGGAATCTCAGTTATCAGCAGGGTTGCTTTTATCCTCTGCCACAAAGCAGCATTTTATTACCACCGGCATGGTGATGAGAGGACGGAAAGATAACCCAAAAGAAACCTCCCTTGCCTGGGCATTGTCAGATTAGACCTGCAGCTGCTCTCCCTCTCTGGTGGATTTATTAAGCGCTATTCAAGGTTGCTCCACGACAATGGTGGCCACAGTGAGGATACACCGGAGACATTTTAATGGGCTACAGTGATGTTTGTCTGATCACTGTCAGCAACAGATGAGCGCGTATCTGTGCTGCCAGATGCCTTAAAACATAAAAGTAAAACATAAAACATAATAGTGGATCTAATTAGACACATAGTCATATCAGCTTAGAGGCTAATTGGAACTTTGTAAATGTGATTCATATATAAGTGACAAGATTCAGCTCGCCGGTTATTATGCAACACTGCTTCCTCCACAGCCATCTCCTATCATGTCTGCATCATAAAGATGTAAAACAATCTGTGCTTTATCTATGATTTGAGTTATGAGTTCATGCTCCCACAATGATAAGCCAAGAAAAAAAGAGGTGTGTCCTACTCTTCCTGCAATTCCAGAAATAATTCAACATTTAAAATCTTGAATTTCTATAAAATCTAAATACAAAGTAGAAATAAAGCCTAATAGTCAATATCAAGTAGCTACATTATAATTTTTCAGTAAGAAGATATATACTCTAATAAGCCTATATATATGCACAATGAGTATTATTTAAGAATGTGATCCGTTCCAGTTGCTTAAACCTCTAAATCACTAGAATGAATCATTAATGAAGCATGAAAATAATGTTTAACCATATTTTAGATTTGACTAGATTTATTTCGAATGTGTAAAACAATAATACAAAAATGTAATATGAGAATTTTTATACCATACCAAATTAAGCAGTGTCAAATTGATATACAATAATATTACTGATTCTAAATTATATATAAACAAATTATCTACTTAATTACACATCCGAAAAGGATAATTATCATTTAACTTTTTTGTATTTCTGCCCTTTCCTGACAAATAACTAGAATTACGCACTAGTGAGCTTTCTAGAAGAGATAAGACCGGAATTAATATGCAGTTTTATGCAGCAGGGTGTTCATGCCATCTGGAAATGCCAGTGTCTCTGACCACAGAGACGGATGGAAATCCAACTGCTCGACAGATAATAATACTGGGACCAGCGCAGCCTTCTAGAAAGATATCCTTGTTACATAAAACATATTCATCCAGGTGTACCCTCCTCCCCTCAAGACGCTGAATCGTTTTAACAGCAGGGGGCTCTTTAATGAATGCCATCATTCTCATCAGCTAACACAACTACAACCAGTTCCAGGTGGAGTCACACTGGAGCCTAAACAATCACCAGTGTACATTTTATCATACCTTCTTTCACTCCAATGTTCTTTTTCATTTTTCATTATTTCTATACGTGTCAAATGGAAGCAACACAAATTGAGTCAACACCTCTAAAGAGCAAGATTCATCTTTCTCCTTCTTTCCGCAGCAATTATGAAGAAAGTTGTGTTAGACTGAGTGATGAAACAAAAAGAAGAAACTGAAAAAGCAATTATTTCCTCAGGGGGGTTGTATGTAGTTCTGTGTGAATCCCCAGCTGTGGGAAATGCCTTGTAATGGCTTATTTCTGAGGGAGAGTGCAATCTAACTGCTTAACATTCAATTTTTGGGAATAGTATTCATGAGCACAAGAGGCTCTGGCTTGTTATAAAGCTGCCATGTCTTTCCTAGACATGATATAGGGCAGCAAAAACCCCATGACATACCTGGCAAGTGAGACATTAAAGTCTTTGGTGACTTTATCAGCTATTTCAGAGATCCCACAAATCTTTTCATTTAAGATTTATCAGTAACCCGGCAGAAAATGTGATTCTCGTGTTGTTGTTCCAGTCCCTTTTCCTGTGAAAATAAATTAAACTGTGTGAATAAATACAGCTGTGGTGTAGTGGCGATCCAGCAAAGTCAGTAAAACGCTTGTACCCATCGCACTAAAAGCAATTGACTTAATGTAATGCGTAAACAGCATCATCTGTCATTTGTCAGTGAATTCCTCATTCATATGCTCGATGGCACATGAGGTATGGTTGAAGCCTGAAGAAAAAGACCGTCATGAAAACATCCAATCATAGGCTCTGCTTTAACAGTCATTAAAGAGAGACAGTGGAACATTAGCTATATATATTATATATATATATGTATATTAGATTTCTTGTTTTTTATATTTTATGTGTGCACCATGACATCAAGTCAAATTCCTACTGTAGTATGCGCGAACCTACCTGGCAATAAACCTGTTTCTGATTCTGATTCTGATTCTGATATGGTGCCCAATGAACCAGAAAGTGACAATTACAGACAAGTTATAAAATCGACTGAGTGACATCAATTACAAAGAAAACGTTTGGTAGCATTAGCCACCATAAGCTACAGGCAATAACAGCAAATAGGGCTGTGGCAGAAGTCATTCTGAATATATTTGATTAGGAAAGTGTTTATTTTATTGCTTAGAACATTTAACTTCTGATATATGAAAGGAATAATGTGTTATTTTTTCTTTCAAAAGACTCACAGTCTTGCAAAAACCTCTCATGCCATTCCAATAATTCCTCACCAGCAGTAATTCTTAGTATGTCCTGCTCCCAACTTCCTAATGAGCCTCCCAGTGGGCAATCTACTGTAAACCTGCCCTTTAGCGACAGTAGTCCTCCTGAACCTCTTAGTAACATTCTCCTTATGCACCTCTAGATAAGAGAGTCTGGTATCATGCCTTTTTTTATTGAGCCATTACAGTAAGGCCAGTTCCGGTTAATTGCATTATTTTTGATCTGTAAAAATCAGGCAGTATTACATTTATATTGCATGGAGAGAAAAAAAATTCAAAAAACAAGCTGGTTAGAAAAAGGAAAAGAAACCAAGGAATGCAGTTGCAACATGAACATCCTTGCATTGTGCATGTTGGCTCACCGGCTGTTTCATTGGATTAGATCAACCTGTGGCTATGTTGTGAGTAACACCTGTGATTTTCCAATCAAGATGTCAAATGTCAGCTGTGAACATTTCACAATCTGCCTCACAGTTGTTGCTGATTGGCCTCAAATCCCTATCATTAGCTGAGTAAGGTGCACGTGTTTTAATGCAGGGGTAGCTCCATCTAGTGGATCCACCCTACATCAAATCAGAGCACTGACATGCAGCAACATGAATAAATGCTACCCCTTCAATACAGAATTGGGCTGAATTTAGCCTCATTGCACTTTCCTCACTGCATTACCAATTCAATCAACTGTTAACCAAATGATCATTAAAACACTACATGATAAAGTTTACAGATCATTATGTACCACTGTTTTTGGACAGGACATAATTGAGAGACGGTGACTGTGCATTGCTTATCACCATGCGAGTGACAAAGGCGCACCATGATGCTGCTTTTGAAACCTGCTCTACAAGCTGGCACGGCCTCACTGTGACAGGAGGCGTGGGCACAAAACAACCAGATGATGACTCCATGGGGGGTGGGATTGGGGGCAAGAGATGGTCAGAGCGCCAGCCCATAATCATCAATCAGTGTCCAAAACAGTTGTATCATCAACCTCAACACAAGACTGTAACATTTGTAACCTTTAAATAAATGAATAACACCAACTTAAGTAAGAACCTTTTTGAATGTTTGACTGCAGGCTGCTATGTTAACTTGTTGTTGTTTTGACCTCTTTAACAGCATGCTAAATCTGGGCAGGGAGTTGCAAAGTTACTTGTTTTGGAGGATTTAATACATAACTTACTAAACTGCTGTCTCATGTGGAGGGATGGAAATCTATATGTCTAACTTGTACCACTCTCCCGCTGCCATGACAGAAATGAAGGATTAAACTGCCCAACTTTTGAAAAGTCAGCTAATCTGCGGTGTTAAAATCTGCTTGAATATACCACATGGACATCATCAAACATCTGTTTTAAAAGAACATGGGCACAAGTCCAAGGACACTGTGAACAAGTCAATTGATCTTTGCTAGTAGGGATACTTATGAGAATTATTCAAATTGTGGCAGGGATTTTATCTCTAATAAGCATTTTATTGCCTTAATGAAGATGCAACACTAAACATTGCAGCAGAGAATGAGAGGCTACCTCAAATGACCTTCGGGCAGGGGGAAGAGGTGCTGCCTGGATCTTATCCCCATTGTCGAGAGTTGTGGGAGAAGGAGGAGGTGAGAAAGAGCCCTGAAGAGCAGTGTCAAGTCACAATGTGTATCAATATTTAATTAGTTTGGCCCTTTCTCCTAGGTGTGTGCCTCAAGAGAGACAATTATGAGTGAAAGTGAATTCCAGGAGATACTTATACCTCTACACTTCAGCACACATCAGCGTTTCACAGCTATAACTGGTGGTGCTGGTGGAAATAACAAACTCTTCTTTACTTGGTTTTAAGGTCCTCCTGCACATATGTTTATAATTGGGCATCAATACATTTCAGAGTGGATATGTACCTTTCCTCCTATTGATCTGGTCTCTGAAGCCTTGTTTTGTTGGCAGCATTGAACATCAGATACACATTAGAGTTGATATATGTTGGAGCTTTACTACAAGGGAATGTGTAAGGTGGTCTCCCCCTTAAACCTACCGTCCAATGCACCCTCCTCGGAGAAAAAACAGCTAAGTTCCTTTGTGAAAATAGAAATATGGACCAGTTATCGATATTGATTGGACGGATCAATCTTTTTTTTCTTTTTAAGACAAAAGCATTTACAAAACAAGTTGTCAAATGAAAACTAGTTATTATACTTATATTAAGACATATTTTACATATATATTCTACTTGTTATAGAAGTAATTTTAAGTACTGCACATGTAGTTGTATAATTGTATTGTTACTTCTACTTCACAACACACAGGGAAATATTGTACCTTTTTCTCCACCACATAACAGCATTTATTTATAGTACCTTACTACTAACTTCACACTAAAGTCACAAGGAGCAGGTGTTGCTTATGCACTTCCCTGATTATACTATTAGTTATTTAGATAAAAAGCAGTGTGAACCTTTTTTTTACATTTCAGGGTTTTAAGCAGTTCAACAAAAGAGACATTTCCGCATTAAATCACTAGCTAGTTTGATTTAGATAATTGATTAATGCCCCAATATGCCAAATAATTCGATTTTAGATATTCATATACTCATACTGGTCATGTATTATGAAATATGATGAAAGTTGCCTTTCAAAACAAAACAGCTAAAGCAAACTTGCAGCAGCAGATTCCCCATTCTCCGCCTGATGCCTCAGGGTAACTGCTCAATGGCATAGGAGAGCTCCACGAGTTTGCCGTTAGCCACCCATCGTTCACTGTTCCAGGAACCCATCATAGATCATAAGCCCTGCTGAGTCGCAAGCATTAGAGCCAGAGTGGTGAAAAAAATGCTCATCAAATCTTCCTTTTACACTTCCTTTTAATGGAAAAATGATATTCCTTGAATTCTGTCTCCAGCAGACATCAAGTCTTACTCAGAATTTCTTTTTTTAGAGATATGTGCAAATGGCCAGATCCCAAAGGCAGGAAAATACCACTCATCTAAACCATGACTACCACCCACACTGTGATGATTTCAACTTCTGTCTGTTACACTTTTCATGACATTACTCAAGAACACTTTGACCCAGATAAAGAGTTTCTTACATATTTTATATTTTTGGAAATGCACCAAAATAAATCATCAGCGTGCAGACACTCCACCAGGTTATCACATAAACATTGCACATGAATCTGTTTGTGATGGGCTAACCCTAACCCTTTAAGCCTAAATAGAAGAAAATTAACCATCTTCCTATTGGTTAAAATGTATAGCATAAACAGTTAAACAATTGCTAAATTGGAAACATATTCACTTATGGATTGTATGGAGGATTAAGTAGAAAGTAATTAATCTTCATTTAGCAGGAAAACTCCTAGCGGCCATGAAAACTTGAAAGCACATACAGTATGAAGCATTATGCTACTTGGTGGTTGTGCTTTGATCTTGCCAGAAGTCAAATCTCAGTAAACATATTTAAATGGTGCCATCTTCTGTCAAAGCAATGCCTCTGCAGCACTTGATCCTTACATTTTGTATTAGAGTTGTTTAGATGTTATGTTCATAATGAGTGCATGATGGTGGTATATACATTTTACTTAGTTAACATTTCATCAAAAGTGAAGTATTTTCAGTGATATAACATATAGCATTTGTAAATATGAATGTGTTGACAATACTACATCCTGTTACATTTTTCATAAACAACTGTTTCACCATTCTTTAACTTTCTAATGAGAATATTTCTGTGGTCACTGCATTAAAAAAAACTAGCCAAATATAGGATACATGTGTAGATCCCTTAGTCATAAAAGCAAACTTTATTCTAATAAAATGTTGACCATTAAACATTATAAAGGCATCATTCTACGATATTGATGTGTAATAATGCCAGCCCCATTATAAGATGCTTTGCATTTTGTAAAAGGGGCATCTCTAATTACCAATGTGCTGCCTGCAATTATATACATTCAACTATGCCGGTATGCAAGCAGCTGTTATGGTAGCTATTGGTGTCAGTGCTAATCTTCTCCAAAGGTGGCGCTGTATCTAATTTATGCCTGACTGGCCCTTTAACTCTGACGTTTCAGTTTTCCTCCACGTTGGCCGCACATGCGCAGAGTGCGTTTACCTGCTATCAGAGTCGAACTAGGAAGTCTGGCACTGTCTGGATGTCAGGCTAAACTGAAACAAAATACATCGCCGCAGGATAGTGGTCAACTGCTAGTCCGTTGTTAGATACTTTGGCGTGACAAGATGTTTAAAAAGCTCAAGCAGAGGATAAACGAGGAGCAGTCACCGCAGAGGAATGCGCTGTCACCACAGCAGGCCCAGGTTGGTTGTTGTGTTAGTGGGAGCTAACATGCTAGGCTAACATGTTTACATTGCTGAGGTGCTAGCTCAGGAATATATTATATATTACGTATTTGGTCTATGCCTCGAAACCAAATGTTGAGTAATATCTAATTGACATAACTCAATAAGCTGTTAACTTGTGTTCATTCATGTTCTCAGTTGAACCTTTTGCTTTATTCTAAATGTTAGCCCCACGCTAAATCCTTTAGCTGCCTGATTTAGCTGTCATCAATAGCTGCTAGTAAGGTGCGTTCAAGAACACTCGTAACTGGTTAATCTCGTTATCATGTACACACAAACGAGAGCAGCCTGCTAACTGAGAGCTTTGTTGTACTCTAAACATTATTCATGAAGAGACACTGAGACGTATGGGCGTGTCGGTGTTAGGTTGCTTGTATTGGCTGCAAACGGATGTCAGCTGTATTTGACACATGCAAACCCGGGCAGCACCAACCACTAGACTAGAGAAACTAGAATTAAACGCAGTAAATGATGCCATCGTTAGAAACACTGCTAGTAAGCTGTTTTCTTCTCGGTATTAATTGTTATTTCCTGTATACTTCATTGGTTAATCATAACCCTGCTAATCATGTTGAACGTGTGACATTGTACTTTGTCAATGATTGCCATATATTGATTTAATCGTTTAGCTATTCCTGTTTATTATACATATATGTTTTTAGCATCTTTGAAGGTCCATTGTAGGCTTAAACCCAGGTATCAGTGTTGTTTGCTAAACCTGAGTTGTAGCTGTATGATGATTGTAACTGGAATTTATGACCACTATTTTATAATTGAGTTCAAATGGGCTCATTAGCCTTATTACACAGTGCCTTTTATTGTTAACTTTGTCGTAATGGTTTAGGCTGCCTTCAATGTGATGTGGCCCTTATTCATAGCCTACATCAATGTGGATCAATGTTGTGTTCATGACAATTAATGCCAGAAGCAAAATGGGTTCAAAGGTGAAGATTGACAAACAGTCCGGTATTATCATAGGAAAAGAAAGAATAGGCAAACAACAGTATTTTAATCTACCATTAAATTGTACTTCAGTTGTCAAAAGACTTGATTTCTCAAAACAATATCAGAATAAAAAAGGATAGACAGGTTCTGATTGTGTGTCATTTGGGCAGAGAGATATTGCTTTTGTAATACAAATACTGTTTGTTATCTTTTGACAGACGGGCAGTGGAGAGCGGCGCAGCAGTCAAACCCCGCCGCTCCATCACGATGGCTCCCCCTCTCCCAGTGACAGAGAGGTGAGCATGGGGTCAACCTTTGATCTTTATATATGTTTAATCTTTTGAAGCTCAAACTGCAGCCTGCTAAAATGTTGTGTTCTCTCCCCAGCTTTTAGTCTTATTTTCAATACAGAGTAATGTTCCTGTCAGTCATGTGTTTGTTATGCTTTTCCTCCCCCCAATAACTAACCAGTCCCCTTTTTGATCGCTGTGCCAAGTGAAAGCAAATCGGTGACTTTCAGTTTTCAAAGTGTGTAGGCCTATAATTTTCACAATCCATCATCTACTCCGAAATTCAATAATCTCGAAGCTCTCTCGCAGGCTGATCATAATGTGTGCATATTATTGCGTAGATTTATTCCCTAAGCACATTTCTTAAATCATAGCTATTCAATTTTCTTCAGGCAACAGATTGTCACCACAAGGTCCTTATGAAAACGCACAAGCTGTATTAACATTGTGATAACTGATGTTGTAGAGCATTCAGCACTATGATGTCATCACACAGGTATGGTCTGTTACGTTTTCCCTCCGTTTATCTGTGTGTATAGTCACATAAGACAATGGAGTTGAAATGTAAATACAATTCTGGGTATTTTTAGTTTTCTTCTTTTAAAGGCATGTGGCAATTTCTTATAATGTTGTATTTCAAATTAAATATCAAACAATATAAAATAGATCATTTGATTGCATAACATCATTATTTCTTTCTTTAGTATACTGCCAAAAGTGTTGCTCATTTAGAGACATTGGGAAGAGCATTGTAATGGTGAAGGGTAGACCATATTTCAGCATGAGTATGAATAATTGATGTTTTCTCCCTCAGTGTTTTTCTTTCCCCGGCGATTTGTTGCAGTATTTTTCTCCTGGAGATATGGGCAAGTTTATGCAATACTTCTTTGATTCCTGAGACAGATCGGCAATTAGGTACCGACCTTGACTGTAAGACTTATGACTCAACATGGGGTTAATCCATTTAAACTGTAGACATGGCTGTTTACAGTCTTGGCTGTTTGATCTTCAGATTAAAAAAAAGGGCTTCATTTCTCAGTCATTACACATTTTCTACATTTCAACACCGCAGAGTCCGAACTGGAATAGTGACAGTGCCCCTTTCGGTCAGGTTTCCATACTCTTCATTCCGTATCCTTTGGAGGCACAGTGCTGGTGTAACTCAGGCCCAACAAAGCCTACATTTAGCACCTTCAAATCATTGCAGCATCTTTTTTCACCTCGCACATCTTTAACACTTTGACATCTCTGGAAATGTATGTTACTCAACTATAAGAGGCAGATTTAGCCTATCATTTCCCAACATAAAAACTCATACAGAGCTGTCAAACTGTTATTCATTACATTAATGTTGATTGAGTGTTTCACTTTCCCACTTTTCTTATTTTTCTCTCTTCCCATGTAGTCTCTCACTCTCTCTTTATCCATCCCAGTCTCTCTCGCTGCCTAGGAGGTCTGGCTACACACTCCCTTCAACACTATTTCACACTCATGGTGTTGTTTTTCTCATTGCTCTCTGTGTTCCTCTCCTTTCCCCCACCTTTCGTCCCGTAACTGCACTGACGGGGTCAGCTGTTGGCCGGGATGATAGCAGAGCCCGCTTTTCTATCTGAGTATACTATCTTTGCTCTGGACCATTCAAAACGACCCAATACGGCCCAGGTAGCCAGTGTGGTGAGTGTGTCCTCACTTCATGCCTCTTCCTCCTCATCTTTCTCCTCCTCCTCCTCCTCCTCCTCCTCCTCCTCCTCCTCCCTCCCGTCTCCGTGCCGTTTTGGGGGAATCGGTAGAGGACTGTGGCCCAAATAGGGACAGCTTGTTCCCTACTCTCTGCCTCCTGTTTCCTTTGGATTTAGCAACAAGAAGGCATCTCATATCTAGTCTAACCCTGCATCTAATGGGAGTTTTGGTTTCTATTGTGGTATAGAAGCTTGTGTGCTTTCCGCCATATGTTGGTTTATTGCCCTTCCTTTCAGTTCCTATTATCTGTTATAGAATTGAATATTGCCCGATTGTCCTCAGGTATCCTTAGTTGCTTGCCTTATGGACCCTCAGAACCCTGTTATGTTACCTGATGGTCTTTTTCCCTTCTCCCCCACAAGTCTGTTTATTTGGAGGATTGCCGTTTTCCTTTTACAAGCTGCGGCAGGCTTTCAAGCTGAAATGTTAAATTGCCGGTAGCTTATCCAAATAAACAAACAGATCAAAGAGCTTTGTAGATGTGCTGGTGGAGCTCAAAAACTAGATGGTGTGAGTGTTTATTTGTGGAGGCAGTAAGAAGACTAGAAGAAAACAACATACATCATTTGTGTTGTAAAAAATATATGAAATGCATACAGCAAAATCCTTTTGCTAACCCATTGTATGTCTATTTAAATCTATGTTTAAGTCTATGATATAATAGATGTAATGTGAACATATTTTGTTTGATGTAAGTAGATATTTGTGTCCTACTAATTTAACTAATCTGTGTAAAGAGAGTTTCATTTGCTTTCATCAGTTCCTGTAATGAACGTCTAGTTTACAGCTCATTAAAATGAGGTTAGTTGAAGTTGTTAATAAAGTGGAGCAGATGAGCGAGTATATGAAAAGCATTACACTTTCTCCAGTGTTTATTTAAAACATAACATTTATTTTCAGACCAGGAGGAACTTGTAATAGTGGAGCAGATACTTAGAGAAGGTTGTTTGTATTGTTATTATCCAGTTCATTTCATTTGAGCCTTAAATATGTATTATAAAATCAATGGAGAGCTTGGTGAGGGCATACTGTTAAAGTGGGTAAATTAAACTCTTGTAAAGTTTTCCTTTTTGTGATACAACCTATTCTTCAGATAACAGTAGGTTATTACAATGCGTAGCAGCTACAGTTGTATTTATCATCTCTTGTACTAATACCACAAATATCTCAAATCCATCACAACATTCTTGTCATGTTCCATCTACACGTCTCATTCAAAGGTGTCTGAAGAAAGCAACAGCAAAAGTCATCCCATCAAACTATCTCACATAGTCACTTTCTGTTTTCATCAAAGAACATTAACATTTCATTCTCGAGGTAAAAACTAGTTTTGCCGGCCGTGTTTGTCCTTTGAGAAATTCAAGAAATCAAGGAGTCTCTTGGAAGGGATGTTTGTTTGGCTCTCGCAGTCGCAATTACTATTGTGAATGACAGGATTTGAGATTCTTAACCACATTTGTTGTCTGTTTGGACGTGCAGTTCTGAAACACAGTAGAGGCACTAAACTCTGGGTTAGTGCAGACACGCATGGTGAAGCAGTCAGTAAGTATTGTTTGCTATGTAGAGTTTGTAAATGTGGTCCTTTACTCCTGCTCATTCACATAAACCTGTGAGAATATAATAAACTAAATCAAGTGAAGGCTCATTTCAACAACTGAGACGTACTCATTATAGCAGTCTTCTGTGATGTGTGCAAAGCAACAACGATGAACTAAACCTTATATTGTGCAGCCCTAACGCAGAAACAAAATTATGCAGAACAATACAAATAAATGTAATCCTTTTTTAAACCTCAAAATCCCCCTCAACAATTGCGGCATATTAATCTAAAACAGATCCTGGAAGTGACTAACATCTCATTACAAACTTTCCCACAAGAAACAGGACGGAAATGTGTTTCACAGTAATCAAGAGGAAGGAGTAGGAGAACACTTTCTTACTCGCTGCTTCTAACAAGACAACTAAACCAACCGAGCTGCTACATGTTGACTCTCCTGTAATACAGCTGCACACGGCTGCAAAGCATCTTAATTCAAATACCAGCTCTCCTTCTTGACTTTTAACTGTTTGTTTGTTCTGACCTCATGGCTGCTCTGTAGTCCAGTTTTAACCCTTTTTGTTTAATGTTCCGTAGAGATGCCTTCTTTTATGTATTTAACCCCTCTGTTTTTTCCAAGTTGCATGAGGGTACCCATTGCCCCTGCATTGCTCTCAGCAATACTAATATTGCTCCCTCCAGAGTAATCAGGGAGAGCCAAGCTGGGTTTGGATGACTAACTGGCCCAGGTCAAGTCCGCTGGCACAGTTTATCTTTTGCTCATAATATCTTTATCACTGCAGAGCATCCCTAAAGGACCAGCGAGATCTCCCAGAGGTAGCATCAACGGGGATGGAAGCGCTTCTCCTCAAGTACGTTTATTACCCAATATATCATTCTACCTGCTATGTGATCTCGATAATGTTACTCCTTGTTTAAAATGAGCTTTGTATGTAACTTCTTGATCTTTCCAACAGAGAGAGGAGACGCCGTCATTTGCCCAGAAGCTGCAGTTAAGAGTCCCCTCGATGGAGTCGTTGATTCGTGGTGGTGCCAGTCGGGCAGAAAACCTGTTCCGCTCTCCTTCCAAAGAGAGTCTGGTCCGAAGCTCGTCGCGCGAGTCCCTGACACCTTTGGGAGAAACCGACTCCCCGGGCGCCCCTTCGTATGACCCGCCCTCGGACATTGAGAGTGAGGCTGAGGAGCCACCAGGAAGTGCAGAGCCCCTTTCCAAAGAGCAGTTGTTCCACCGACTGCACCGAGTGGAGATGAGCCTCGGGAAGTACAGAGGGAAGTACTCCGAGGTGAGAGGCACACAGAGTACAGCTCCTTTTAAAGCTCACCTATTATGCTATATTTCAATTATATATATATCATCGGGCCATGTCTATACAAAACATGTCTCTGAAGTGTTTTGCTCAAAATACCAAACAGATCACCCATTGTAGCCATGCCTCATACTCCTCTATTTCAGCCCTGTTAGAGAAGTGCTGATTCTGGCTCCGTAGCTTTAAATGTAACCGAGCTGCTGCTGGCCACGCCCCTTTGGGCTCCGTGGGCGCAACGTCACCAGGAGTTCAACGTAAAGCCAGCCCACATTTTAGTAATGTCGTCATGACGCAGCAGATCTGGATCAAGTCCGTTGTACCCCCGTTTTTAGAAATGTGGGTAAGGTGGAAAAGAGAGAGGGTTGTATTTTGGGACACTTTGTGAGTCTCCTTACACACCCGGGACACATTTATGTATTAAAGACATCAAAAAGTGCATTTTGCATAATAGGTGACCTTTAAGATAAAAAACACAAAAAGGGTCCCCCCTTAAAAGATGGGTTTTTATACCAAAGGGGTGCAACAGGGAAGACCTCATTTTTTTTTTTGGGAGGAAAGCCCCTTTTTTTTTTTTATAATTTTTTTTTTTTTTGTATTACATACTAGTCCGCTACGATTGTATACAGTGCAGGAGAACCTATTTGGAGAAAAGCTTTTTATATTTTTTATTCGGTTGTACCATCAACCTTTTCTTTAATGGACCTCAAAAGAGAAAAAAGAGCCAACGGGTTGTGACAAGCATACCCGTTTGTTAACATTTTTGGTTCGGACACGAACCGAATTTTCTTTTCAAACCATCTTTTCAATTTTTTTTTTCCCTTCTCTTTCTCTCCTACTTAAGCACTACTCACTATGTAGTTTATATATAAATGTATACGGTGAAGTTGTCGAAATGTTTCAANGTAATTTCTTTCAACTACCATGTTGGCTTATTTTTTATATTTTTCGAAAGAGGTTTACTCAGAGGACGTGGACCATATGTAGCATCCTGAACTCATCATATGTTCTTTTCTGTTCTCCTCCCCCTCAGGTCATCCTCAGTCAGTGTCAAGATAAATCTCTCCGCAGGATAGGGGAGCTGCGGGAGGTACGGCCATATGTCATGAATGTTGTTGTCTCTCGAGGTCAGTATGTGTCTCTTTGTGATCAAATATTTAAGCACGAGTGAACATATTGAATGATCTCTAGGAGCTTCAAATGGACCAGCAGGCCAAGAAACACCTACAGGAGGAGTTTGACGCTGCGCTGGAGGAGAAAGACCAGATGATCACTGTTCTCCAAACACAGGTGTGAGAACATGCACAGATATGTTTTTCTCAAGACTGCAGCTTTCAGTATTAATCATTGTGGCTAAAATGATTCCCTCTAACTATATTCTACGATATACAGACATTTATGTGTTAATTATGTTTGTATTATATTAATATTTCGTTTTCAAAATATCAGGGTTAAGTCAATACATGTGTATCACTCAAAGTTGGGCAGATATTTATTCTTAACCTATACAATACATATGCATTTCCAAATGTTACTTTAATAAAACCTATTTTGACTGATCCATTCGACCAACTCAAATATACAACATTAAATTGCCACTGTTAACGTTACTGCAGTGATAAATTAAACATTTTGGAATTATTCATCTTAGCAGTACTTCTTGTGATTATATATTACATTAAACCTTTGAGACTGGATCAATGTTTCTTGTGCAGAACACAAACAAATAAATGAAGTATGCCTGAAATAATACAAAATGTTAGGCTTCAACCCATTATTTCTGTAACTGTAGTTTTTGCTCTGTTTGTAACAGGTTTCTCTGTTGAAGAAACGATCAAAGGTGGTCTCTGTGCCACCTGGGGGTGACGTGCCTCAATCTGAAGATGCAGACTCATCCTCTTCCACACAAAGTCCTCTGGAGGAGCAACGAGAAGGGCCTGAGGTCACTGAGGGTAAGCACATGTTTTAATATATATATTTGTAAATTGGTTGAGAGCAAAGCAAAACATGAACTTACTGGTTCCGTCATTTCTATGTAGCTGTTATTCTTTAACCGGTGCATTTTATTGTCTGAACAGGAGAGGGCAACAGTGATCCAACCAAACTTATGGAGGCTCTGCAGAAGAGAGTGACCCGGCAGGAGAACCTGCTGCAGAAGTGCAAAGAAGTGATGCGGACACACAAGGAGCGCAGCGTCACGCTGGGCACCGAGAACGAGACGCTGCAGGAGAGGCTGCAGGAGCTGGAGAAGACCAAGGTGCATAACCTGTGCTCAAGAGTGTCACTGTCGTCGTACTTTAATATCAGGACATTGAACTATACATTTTAGATAATATTCTCATTATAACTTTTATTTTCAAAGTAAAAAACAATTTTCTTAGGACAGCCACTCCCAAAAAATAGTTTTGGTAGTAAACTGTAATTATGAAGCAATTTGATTAAAACGAGGCTGGGCTTCACATGGCTGAACTGTGTGCTTTGAGAAATGAATGAATAGAGTCTTTACGCTCCACTGATATTGCGACTCAATTATCTCAGTGACGCAGTTGATATCTGCGGTTCTCAGAGTCCGAACATCTGAATTCTTCGGCACAGCTCCAGGGCGAGGGTTCATGTCAGCGTGACACGACTGAACTGTTGTTTTCATTGATTTCAAAACATTTAGCTTTCAGTCGGTATGCCCGGCTTGTTTTGCTTGTCCATGGCCGCTCTGATGTGTTGCAGCAGTTGATAACAAATGTTTGTCGCTACAAAGACAGTGATAATAGACAGCTCGTCCGCGATATGTGGATCGACTTGCTTTCATTTTTGCCATAGCTTTTGTGTTGAATTTTCCGTCTGTTTGGGAATACGTGGGCCTTTTCCTGTGTCAGGAAAAGCAGAGGTTAACAGGCGTTTAGCCCTCTTAAGCAGCATGAAGGCATCCGGGAACTGCTGGGCTCATCCCTGCCTCACAAATATAAAACAAACCATCTGTCTACGATTCCAGATTTTCAGCTTAGAGGATTTTTTAATTTAATATATACAGTCTTGTTGACAGAGTATTGCATGCTGTATTAGCATGTTTTTGCATTTTTATAGTCATTTTGAAGGTTGTTCAATTGTTCCTGTGGCACACATGGATCAAATAAAGACATCCCAGCATTTCCTGTTTAGTAACTCATGGTTACACAGCGGTGCCACAGACAGCTACTACAGGCCTGGGCTGTCATTTAGGTCGACTTGTTGGTTTAGCTGGGCTTGTGTACACGCTGGTTGTTTTGCTTGTGTTTGAAGCATCATGGGTGGTGCAGCAAACATGTCATTTTGAAGTTATCTGACCAAAGCAGAAACAGGATATGACTCAAACAAATCTGAAAAGGCCCTGTTTAAAAGATTACATTTGTAATTTTGTGAACTGTTTTATGTTTTAGGAACTGCACAAAACAGAGAAGACTAAGTTGATCACTCAACTGCGGGATGCCAAGAACCATATTGAGCAGCTGGAGCAGGACAAGGTGAGTGAGAGGTTTTTTAAGCTTTAGTCACCTCTTGATTGACGGGCCTGAAGATTCGGACATGACATGTTTTTTTACTCTGTCACGGAGCAAGAAGTCAGACACCTTGAAGTCCCATCTTGTTTCTCTTAACCTTTGACCTCAGCTCTGCAGGATGGGCAGCAGCTCATGAGATCTCTGTGAGGAATGCTGAAACCACTTAAAGTCAAAAACCATTCCTGATACTTGAAATGAGTTGGGGTGTAAAATACAGAGATAGTACTAATCAAATAAATGTCAGTGTCAACTCATTTGCTCAAACCATACATTTAAACGTTTTTTCTTTCATGGGTCGCTGACTTTAGGGGATGGTTATAGCTGAGACAAAGCGGCAGATGCACGAGACCCTGGAAATGAAAGAAGAAGAGGTCGCACAGCTCCGCTCCAGGGTCCATCAGGCTACTGCCCAGAAAGAAGAATTACAGGAGCAGAAAGAGAAGGCAGAGAAATCAGGTAAGGAATCCACTCCTGTCAGTGTACATGTAAAGGTTTTCTGTGGATATGTTTATGATGTTTTTATTTTGTATTTTCTCAAAGCTTTTGAAGAACTGGGGCGGGCGCTGGGTGTAGCTCAGAAGGCGGAGGAGGCCCGTAAACAGCTGCAGGTTCAGCTGGAGGAGCAGGTGAAGGAGGTGGAGAGGGCCGGAGAGGAGGAGAGGAAGAGTCTGCAGCAGGAACTAACCCGAGTCAAACAGGAAGTCGTCACCATCATGAAGGTCAGGAAGTGACCTCTGCTGTATACTCATGCATTTTATTTTATAATTGCAAAGGTCATTAGTATATTAATATTACTGGCATTACTCTTGAGTTGGATATTTTGGTTGTGTATGCCTGAATGTGACATGTTATTTTCACTTTATAGAAGCTAAGTAGTAACATTGACTCACCATTTCAAGTGTTTACATGAGAATGGAAAATGGGATAGCGAAATGTCTTTAAAAACACAGAAATGCTTTATGATCATCAATATCTTTAGAAATCATCGGAGGAAACGGTGGCCAATTTGGAACAACTCCACAGGGAAGCTTTGGCTGCTAAAGAAGAAGAGATGAGTGCCAGAATCAACAAAGCCGTGGTATGTCTCAAAGATTTGAAGTCATTTAATTTCACAGCATAATCAAGTAAATGCAATTTAAAAACATGTGTTTTTAGGAGCAGTGCAAAGAGGAGTTTGATCAGCTGGGCAGCGAGCGGGAGCAGCAGACCTCTCTGGCTCTGGAGGATGTGGAGCTGCAGAAGACGGCTCTGAGGAATGAAGCTGACAACAAGGTTAGAGAGATTCAGTCGGAGCTGGAAGCTGCAAGAACCGTGAGTAGTTTTTTATCAGTCAATTAGAAAAACAAGTTGTTCATTGGATAATATTGGACCTTTTAGTCAGGGATTCGTTGAGGCTCAAATCTTTGTTCATGGCCAAGTTAATGAATTCAGTGAAATGGCATTAATGTTATCTGCGTCATGTTTTTAGTTATTTGGCACAACAGGAACACACACACACACACACACACACACACACACACACACACACACACACACACACACACACACACACACACACTCACATTCAATATTAATCACACTTGAAAAACTAAAATGTACCAGGTAATGAATAATAATGAATGTTTTTACTTATAACTCGCATAACCCACAACTCATAATATTCATTTTATTATTGTTCAAGTTATTTCACATAAAAAGTGCTATTATAGTGTTCAAATATATTCAGTTAATTCCCACTGTTATTCGTCTAATATCTTAATAAGTGAAAACAGTTTTTGACGACTTTAACTGCCGTGAGAATGATCCAACAGCCTACCTGTATGTGTTTACAGAGAGTGTTGGAGCTGGAGAGCTCTCTGGAGAAGATCCCAGAAGACGGCTCTAGTCTGTCTCAAGAACTTTCCAGTCAGATGGAGAAGCTGAAGGACAAACACAAAGGGCAAATCTCTGCATTAAAGGAGAAGCACCAGAAGCAGCTGGAGAAACACAAGGACACCCTGACCCAGCAGAGTAACGCTGCTCTTGAGGAACTCAAAGAAAAGCACAGAGTTGCATTGGAGTCCCTTCTGAAAGAGAAAGAGCTGCAGTTCCAAGCACACGTTGAAGACATGAACCAGAAGACTTTGGAGAAGCTGGATTCAAAGCAGGCCGACCTGGAGGCAGTGACCGCTGAACTCTCTGAGGCTCTGAAGATTAGACAGCTTCTGGAGGAGATGTTGGTGGCAGCCGAAGATGCTAACGGTTCCGCTCAACGGGAAGATGAGAAGAAGTTTGAAAATCAAGTGAAAAAGCACAATTCAGAGCTTGCAAAAATCAAGAAGGAGCACGAGAAGTCTCTTGGAGGAATTGAGAAAACTCTGAAACAGGAACTCAACGCGTCGAGGATCGTTCTGACAGAGAAGGAAAAGGAAATGAAAGACCTCATCCTGAGAGAAAAAACACTACAAGAAGAATCTCAATCCACTGTACAAAACTTAAATGCCAAAGTTAAAGAATTGGAGGAGCTGAAGCAATGTTTATCACAAGCCCAGGTGGAGAGTGTGAGCCTAAAGGACTCTGATGCTCAGCTCCGTAAGATGTCAGAGGACCTTGATCAGTGTAAGAAGGATTTGACGGATTTGGAGCATCAGCTGGAAGTAGCAAAGAATGATAGTCAACAGAAAGAGAACTCACTTGAAGAACTAGAGCAGCAGTTCCAACAGACCAAAAAAGAGCTCTCGGAGCAGGAGAAATCATTTAGCGCGGAACTGGGCGCTAAGCAGGAGGAGCAAGCTCGCCTCAGGAAGCAGCTGGATGATGAGAAAGCTGCCCTCGAGAAGAAGATGCAAAACACTATCTCTGAGATGGAAGCTAAGCTCAAATCCCAGGAAACTAAAATGGAAAAGTTCAAAAACAAAGCCAAAGAGATGCATGAAAGCTACAAGAAAAAGATTCAGCAGCATGAAGAGACCATGAAGTCGGAGCTTGCAAAGAAGGACAAGGAGCTTAAGCAGACAGAGCAACAAGTGCAGGAGAAAATAGTTGCGATGTCCCAGAAAAGTTCCCAAGGCCTCAGCAGTGCCATGTCGGAGCTGCAGGCCAACCACAAGGAAGAAGTGGAGAAGCTCCATGAGACCCACAAGCACGGCGTTGGAGAGCTGGAGCGTCGCCTGCAGGACAAGTTGGGACAGCAGGAGGAAGAGTTAACTGAGAAACACTCTCAAATGCTGCAGGAGAAGGCTCAGGAACTGGAGGAAATATCTCAGCGACTCAGCCGAGGCAAAGAAGAGAGCGAGCAAGCGTCACGTCAAATACAAGATCTAAAGGAGGAGCTGGCAATTCGACAAACCACCGTGCAGAAGCTTCAAGAAGAGCTCAACGAAGCAGCGGTTAAGCTTGAGGGCTTGTCTCAGGGTGAGGCGTTACTCAGAGAGCAAACGGAGACAGTGGAGAGGAACCTCAGCCAGGCTCTGAACGAGAGAAACTCCCTTCAGGACAAGCTCAGCGCAATGAAGGAGGAAAGCAAAGAGAAGTTAAAGGCCTTGTCGGGGAAGCTGAAGCAAGCAGAGAAGCAGCGTAAAGCACTGGAAGGCTCCAGGAGTAAGGAAAGCCAAGACATGCAGACTCAATTTGAGGAAACTGCCACTCAACTACAAGCCAAGGAAGCAGAGTTCCAGCAGCAGTTAAGTGTGATCAGAAACCAAATGGAGCATCACTGTAAGGACATTCAGTCTAAAGTGGAGAGTGGCTCCAATGAACTGGGTCACAGAGTGGAGTGCCGTTTGAACGAGCTGAAGGACAGACTGCTGTGTAGTCAGAAAAACGTAGCCAATCTCAAAAACGTCATCCTCACTAAAGTAGATAGAATTTGCACTTTAGAGGAGACTCTCCGGCAGCATGCGGAGGAGAATCAGAACCTATGCATTTCATTAGAACAGATGACCGCTCAGGTAAACGCTCACACGGAGCACGTCAACGCCTTAACGCACGAGAACGAGGATCACTCGCAGTCCATCAGCGAGAAAGCTCTGAGAATCCAGGAGCTGAGTGAAGCCAACCGACTCATATCAGAAAGCATGAAAGCCAACGAGTCGCATATCGGTAACCTGGAAAGCATCGCCGGGGACTTGAAAAAGCAGCTGGCGAGTAGCAAAGAAGAGAAGGAGGAAGCCATAACTCAGCTGAACCAGCAGTATGAAGAGGAGAGGCAACAGGCCGCCGCACAAAGGCAGGACACCATTGAGAGATTAGAGCAGGAGAGAAAGTCTGCCTCAGAGCAGGCGGATGCACTCAGGAACAGCTTGTCTGAGCACGAGACCAAGTTCACCCAGAATGACATCACTATCACATCTCTGCAGACCAGGCTCGATGAGCTGGAGCGGGAAATCGCCGAAAAGAACCAAGCCCTGCAAAGGCTGACGGCAAGTATCGACAATCAGTCCATCAGCAAGTCTGAGATGGACCAGGTGCTGAGTGAGAAGGAGCAGACGCTCAGCGGACTCTCCTCGGAGCTGGAGAGCTGCATCCGTCAGCTGGGCGAGCTTCAGCAGCAGTTAGCCTTAAAGACGAGAGAGTGCGAACAACTCACAGCCGACCTCCGACAGCAACACAGCCTCAGGGAGAAAGAGAAGAGAGAGCTGGTGGAGCAGCTGCAGCACAGCCAGATGCAGTGCACTCAGAATGGGAATCTGGAGCAGGAGGCCGTGGAGAAACTCCGCTCCCTCCAGGAGGACAACCAAAAGTGCAAACTGGCGCTCGACGCTCAAAGGGAGGAGTTTGAAAAGGTGAAGGAGGAGATTATCAAGAGCAAAGAGGTGAGTGTGAAGGCTGCTGAGGAGAAGCTGACTGCGGAGAGCGCTCGGAAGGTCTCTGAGCTGAAGAAGAAAGCCGAGCAGAAAATCAGTCAGATTAAGAAACAGCTAACGTCTCAGCTGGAGGAGAAGGAGCAGGTGGTGAAGGTTCTTCAGAGTAGCCTGGAGGAAATCAAGAGCAGCGACGCCACCGGCAAACGAGACACGGAGACGTTGGAAGAGAAGACGAAGACTCTGGAGGAAGCTCTCGTCAAGCTTAAGGAAGAGCAGGAGAAAGAACTCAAAGTGATTCTGAGTAATGAGAGGCTGGAGAAAGAAAAGTCTTTAGAGGAATTGAACATTTTGTATGAAGAGAAGCTGTCCTCACTCCAGAGGGACGCAGCGCAGCAAGGCGAGCTCAAAGACACTGAAACGGCGCTACAGGAAGTGGAGGCCAAGCTGAAGGAAGCAGAGGAGCACAGCGGAAACCTTTTAGCGGAAGTCGATCGCCTGAAAGAAGAAATAAGTCAGAAAGATTCCCAGCTTGATGAACATCAGGCAACGATTAAGCAGATCCAAAACCCATCAGGACCTGAGGTGAAGGTGGAGTGCAGCAGCCTGCAGCAAAGCAGCAGCGTGATGCACGCAGAGACAGAAGACCGCTCTGCAGCGCAGGACACTGAGGCTCTGGACTCGCTCAAGGACAATCTGAAAAAGGTGAAGAATGAAAAAGAGCAAATCCACAAGGACTTAGTCAGCCTGCAGAAAGACATCCGCATTCTGAGGAAGGAGCACGAGAAGGACCTGGAGTGCATGAAGAAAGAGCTGTTGGAAGAGAATGAGAACAAGTTGAAGTGAGTACACGATGTTACATTGATAATGACAACTTAGGGGAAAAACATCAAATAAAATAACCTCAATACAATAATCATTTCATACATTTCCTTTGCTCTCTATTCTGATAGGCTGGAGTTGGAAGATGTGGAGATGAAGCAAAATTCTGCCATCAAGCAGCTGATGCGGGAGTTCAACACGCAGATGTCTTTGAAAGAGAGGGAGCTTACTACAGGAGTGAAGGAGGCCATCGGTGAGGCGGGAGAAGATGCATCATGAAATCAAACGCTGTGATGCTAAACATGCAGAATCACCATTCTTCTCTATTGTAGTGGAATCATTTCAATATGCAGTCTAATTATTGTTGAAGGCAGCCATGATTGACTTTCATGTCCAACAGTAGGGGGTGATAACTAAATGGAAACAGGATGCACTTTCTTAAAGGGACCCTACTATGCCAGCTTTGAGGTTTCAGTATTGTATTGTGTGTCTCTACTGTGACACGTTAACATGCTCTAATGTTCAAAAAGCTCTTTTCCTCATCCTGCCTGTGCTGCAGCACCTCTTTCCACCCTCTGTCTAAAACCAGAGCCCAGTCACTCTAATTGGTTAGCTGACCAGCTCTTATGTGATTGGTCACCTACTTAGAGATGTCCCACCCCTTAGCCTATCGAGTACAATGTGTTTGAGCGCTAGCCAATAGAAGCTAGTGTTACTTAGTGATGTCATTACGTTGCAGAAGTAAACAAAGGACTCCAATGGAGGCGTTAAAGTCAGCGGGTTGGGGGGAGGGGAGAACTCCCTCTGGGTTTAACTTTGGTATTTTAGGCTTTGCAGACCATGTACATGCACACATACCTATATAAAACAAAGGGAAAGCCCCAAAAAGCACAATAGGGCCTCTTTCATCTCGACACCGGCTGAGCTAAATGAATGGATCATTACTTTTGGAAACAGTGCTGAAGTGCCATGTTCCCTCGTTTCCTCTTCGGTTAAAGTGTGTCACATTCCACGTGGGATGTGACGGAACGGTTTGGAATATGAACTGGATTTTTTTTTTTTGAGGTGCTAACTCTGGCTTCTCTCCCTTCCCTTGACACAGAGAAGGCCCAGACTGTGGAGGCGGAGCTCCTCAGCAGCCACAGTGAGGAGGCCAGCCAGCTGAGGAAGGTGATCGCCCAGAAGGAGGATGATTTGCACAGAACTGTTAAGAAATATGAAGAGGTTTTACAGGTACTTTGAAAGGATGAAGCCCAAAAGTGTTTTTATACTCAAACAAGACCACATTTAATAAAGTAAGTTCACCATGGAAAGGAAATGAACCCCACCCACCATTTGGAAGCTATCAGTCGGGCAGTTGGCAGGCTCCTCCGCTCTTAGTCTAAAGCAGAGGTTCCTGTCCTTTTTTGTAAGATCTGCCCCAAAGCACTGGATGAACTCAAAGACCCCTTTATGGAGACACCAGCCATCAGGTTACAAATGTCTCTTTTTCAATAGGTTTTAAAATATAATTTCATCATTAATAATATGCAAAAAATGTGTATTGTAATTTACAACTTAGTCACAGAAGGTTGTTTTTTTCAGATTTTATTCTTTGCTTTAAACCAACTTCTTCATCTAGTATAATGTACTTTTACATAATGTAACAATCATAATTCATTAATATTCGTTTAGTCTTTAAGCTCCTTATAGATGTAACTGTCTTTCTGAACTTTTATTTGGTAGGTACTTAAAACCACTTATCTTTGAGCTTTTATTAATTAATCTACTGTTTAAACGTTTCTGCTTACTTGCTAATCTGTTTTCAAAGATTTTAATAGAAAACACTGTTTGGTTGTTATAGCCAACTTTAGATGCGGATACATGTGTTTTATCAAATGTTTCTACTGCTTTGCAATCTGTCTTCATATCGTCTGGCAGTCCCCTCCCTTGGGGGAGCTACTAAACTTGACTTAATCATCAATGAGTCGCTGCTATATGATATATATGGATACCGGTCAGCATCTGGTATTAAACTGTCTCCAAACATAATTAAGGTAGGAGGTCTGAAAGAAGTCAGCGAGTGATTTCCCCGACATACTTGAGTTGTGATGCTGAGATGAAAGACAGGAAATGACTCGGCGGTTTTTCTTTCTTTCTTCTCGGTCAGAGTCGAGAGGATGAGATGGGCGAGCGAGTGTGGCAGGTTCAGAAAGAACTGGAGGAGCTGCAAGCAAAGGGCCCTGACACTGCTGAGGTACAAACACACTGAACACATCCTCAAGGACGAACATCTGCCATCGCTGTCACAACTCCTTGATGTATTGGGAGCATTTTCATTTACACAGATGTAGAAAATCATACCTACTGCCATTATATATGAGGCTGGAGGTTTAGATTAATTCTATATAGCGATGCTGTTGAAATCATCAGCCATTGTGAAGTCACTTCATAATGGCTGCATGAAATAACAATTGCTGTATGAATCCACTTCATTTCAGCCGTGCCTCCTCTGGGAAAAGGCTGTCTGGACGCATTACTACTTTTTGAATGACAACCTAATCCAGACACATTTGTATGCCTGTACCACGAGGCCCTTTCTGATATCTTATTCTTTGAAAGTTCACATCCAGGTTAACCTTCTCGCCAGTTCTCGTCTATCTTTTCCTCCGTCTAGCTTTAGAATTGAAGGATTCCGCCTCATAGCTCAGGGATGATTTCTCAATCACTTTGCTCTGATCAGTCCCTGGCTCCGGTTGTGTGGCTGCTCTCCAAAGTGTGCCGGATGCTGTGAAGCTCGTTTGAATCACTCAGGAATGTTCCCCTCGGAAAACCGAGAGAGATTGTGAGGCAGCAGCCAGCCTCGATCCCTGTTCTCAATTATCATCACACGGGGTGATTCTTGGCCTTAGGTTGATACTACAGCAATACTCACGGGCTGTGTGTGTGTGCTGGAAAGAGGCCAGAAAGTACTGCATTGAGAGACGCTTCACCCAGGTGTTTAGGTGCCATGAGACCCCTGCGCTGATTCTCCTACCTTTACACCGTGTCCACATACACACAAAAAGGAAGAGTTATGCTGCTCTCTCTGCGGCATGGTTCCCTAGTGAGGTAATAACTTTATGGGAGGATAGTATGAGTTCATGCTCAGGGAGGCCTTTCCTCACTACGGGCCTCACAATCCATTCTTCATTCAGACAGAGGGTCAGTGGGTCTCTACCTAGAGACGGCAGAGGTCAGGGTGTCTGTGGGGTCTTAAAAAGTATTAAAAGTTGATAAATCAATTTAGCGGAAATTAAGGCTATTAAAAAGTATTAAACGGCATTTCCCAAGGTATTACATTTTGTAGCTTGTTTTCAATAAGTATCTGAATTGTCCAAAGAGGTTGTATTCTACAGTGTGCCTGAATGTAATCATTGCGTAGGTGTGTAGTGTGGTTCTGTGGAGTTTATTTATGGCATCCCGTTGGATTGGACGTCATCAGGACAGGACATCGCAGGCTCACTGCTTGATAGCGCGCGAAGGTTCATTTACGCCGGTTGTTAAACAACATCGTTATGGGGGAATGCAAGTTTGCGTCCAAATGGTTGGAAGATAAGGAGGAAGGACCATCAATACTGTATATAGTACATGTGAGGTGAAGTGTCGCCAATGTAACCGGTTAAAACTCTAAGTGGCGATGAGGTCTTAAAATGTATGGACAGGGTCTTAAGGAAGGTCTTAAAATGTATTACATGTGACTTCAGGATTCCTGCATATACCCTGGAAGTACAAGTCCAGTGCAGACTGTCAGTGCAGATCTAATGGGGCTCCAGCAGTTCTTTATTATACTCTGCATTCAAAAGGCAAAGTATGAATTGTTCAAAAAAATGTGAATCCCAGAAAACCAAATGTGTTTTCGTCCATCTCTCAGGGTTTCTGACTTATTTGACCTGTATGTGACTCTTTAGAAAACATTACTCAAACAGGACAACATTTACTATTTATTCTTAAACTATTTTCAGGTGTGATATTACAGATGCCGTGCACCCACAAGTATTGTGTGTTGAGGTTGAGTCAAAAATAGAGTACAGTACCCGTGTTTATTGTAATGAAGGAACCTGTGTGGCTCATAGGTTTGTTCTTAAAGTAAATAGACAATAACGGACCACAGAGGAATAATATTTATATTGGATCAACGTGCGATCAACGTATTTGGTCTCTTAACAGTAGAACAAATATAGAATAGCAGAATTCTTGTTCTTTCAAGGTGAAGTTGAACATATAGATAGATAGATATTAATGTTGTTAAAGTTACTACACATACTGTATATCCTTTTCATTATTTTGTAACAAGTTTCTTCCATTTTTTCTTCTTTGATTGGGCACAGATGAGCGCTGAAGAACTACAGGTATGTTTGCTGTCTCCAGTATCAATGGTTTGAGGAACACATTTAAATGTAAACATTTAGGATTGATGGACACATACTGCATTGAATGACTAGTTTCACCCAAACCTTCCCGTTCTCACCAACATGAATGTTTCTCCTTCTCTACCCCAGGCTCAGCTAGCCGAGAAGACGACTCTGCTGAGCGAGGCTCGGCTGAAGGAGCAGGGCTTCGTTGAGAGGGTAAGTGTCCGTCTTGGTGCTCTTCGCGGGGACAAGGGAACACCAAATCCCATGCAGAGCATTCCCAGGATTCAGTGGCCTCCAGCAATGGAGCTACTGCTCTCCTGCTGCATAAACTTAACAACAAAGCACATCTGTTTACATTTGGTTTAACCCTATAAACAATCACAGCAACGCCTCCCACAGTCTTTCTCACACACATCATCATTCTGACAAACATCGCCATGGGGATGATCAACAAAATGTTAAGCATATGTCCCACGCAACAATTAGGCTAATGCATAGAATTAACCCACTGGGGTCACAGCTATTTTCTTTCATTATTCATCTGTGCATGCGTGTGTTTTCTCCACGGTAGATCCACTCGCTCGAGGACAAGATAAAATGTTTCCCCCGAACCACTGTTGTAACTCATCTGGGGAGCACATACAAAGGTAATGTTAACACCATGAAGCACTTTGTTCTGCTGCCGGAGCAAACGTTCTTTTAGAAGCCATGCAAAAAACTTAAACACAATGCAGTATCATGGGGAAAAGACATACAGTGCATGCTCCTGCAGTGTAAGAATAACTCGTGTTTTGATTGTAACAGATTTTGAACATATACAGTGAAGGAAATAATTATTTGATCCCTTGCAGATTTTGAAAGTTTGCCCACTTACAAAGAAATAACTTATTCTTATTTGCCACATTAAATGCAAATCAATTTTTATCTTTTACGTAATGTCAATTTCAGTTTTTTCTTTTTGATATTCTTACTCTCACTGTTAAAATAAACATACCATTAAAGTGATTGACTGTTCATGTCTTTGTAAGTGGGTAAACTTACAAAATCGGCAAGGGATGAAATAATGATTTCCTTCACTGTAACATATGATACGTATTTTGTGTCGACATAGGAATGTTATATTTGTTGTCCCCACTGTTCTGTACTTAGTTGTTGGTTTGACACACTACCAGTAGTTTTCCAGCCTCCTCTTCATGAATTACAAATGTGACAAGAGAGGCAGATCTTAAAAAGTCTATCCTTCTGAGGACATGCTGCCAGCTAAGCGTGATTTCAGGCTTACCGGTTAACACGAGAGCTGCGGTTATAATTAGGGTTTGGTTAAGGTTAGAGTAAGGGTTAGGGCTAGACACATAAGCACTGTGGTCGAGGTTGGGGTAAACCTCTGGGTGCTGACTGTAAGTCAATGCTATATTCCCAAGTAAATCATAAACCTAAGGTGGTGTGAGAGAGGGAGAATCCGACCCTCGTCTCAGAGCTTCCCTGCTGTGTCATAAAGAGAATCTGCTGTCAGACGGGGGGCCGGTGAAGAAGCCTTCTTTGGATTTAATGGGTTTTCCACATTTTGGTGTTAGGGTTTCCCACACAGGTCCCTGCCCCACACAGACTTCTAAACACCTCTACTTCTAATACACGTTTATATCCAACCTAATACCTATTCTGTCCTGAATTACCTTTGGATTACAGTCATTATGAATCTGTTAAGCCTTAAATTACAGAGAGGTTTCAGGTAAGAGGGCTGATCAGAGGGCTGTTTATGTTTGTTTTGATGTGGGATAAGACAGTAGGATCCGCTGGGTCAACATGGGGTCAGGAGGAAGGAGGCTAAGGGATTTATTGGTGACCCATTAGCTCCCCCAAGAGATCAAAGAGTTATGTGCTCTTCTCTATCACCTTTTTCCTGTCCTCTAATCAAACTGTCTCTCTTGGCGCACGCAGAGACATTTATATTGTCTGAATGATCTTCCAGATTACAAAAAGAGTGGGTGGGTGTTCTTTGGTAGAGGCTAACTAAGTGTTACCAGCCCTAACCATACTGTAACAGTTTCCCATTCAGAGTGTTTTAAAGGGATATTAACCTTATAGCTTTGGGCGTGGGAGTTCATGCTTTTACACAGCTGGTAATATCATGCTGAGTCTCGCAATTTTTTCCAGCGCTTTTAAAAGAACCTGTACCTTTGCATAATAATATTTGTATCTTGTTGCTTACCCAAACATAATGCTTTGAGTTGTCAGGGGTTTTCTTTGTGTCAAAACTCAGCTGTGAGTGTTTGACATTGAGTATATGATTGTATGCTAGTCTTAAAAAACAAGAAATCCACTTTACTAGAGCAGAAATTCTCTTAAGATATATTATTTCTTTTTACAGAGTGACAACATGTTAGCTTAACACATTGTCACCTGAAAGTAATATGACCCGAGAGGCTTTGAGATAGGGAAGTGAAATATCATTTGAATGACAGTTACTTATTTAAGTGCATTCTAGTGCCTGTCAGGCTTCAGATCATTTAATGGCTTTTTTTCTTTTCCTCACAGAACCTGTATACAACAGCGGCGAGCCTACAGAGATGGAGTACCTGAGGAAGGTGTTGTTTGAATACATGATGGGACGGGAAACAAAGGTACGCTTTTTACTTCCTTACAGTATTATATTAAAAAAAAACATCAAGTAATTGTTCTATTTTTCTTATTTGCATCAATCCCAAACTATTTAAATCATAATTGAAGTGTTTTTCTCACGTTGCGAGTTTTTACCTCATACCTTAAAATATGATTTGCTTGAGGTTTAAATTGCAAAGATGACCCTAATCAGTAAAATAATAACTTATAACATTAAAAACAAGATTGTAAGCGTTAAACCCAATGACCTCTATCCAAAAAAACTAACACCTGAGACCATTTAGGAAGCCGTATAAAAGTCATGTTGTGTCCAGTCTTTTTGTGTCAAATGAACAATATAATCCTAATTAACAGTGCAGTTGACATGGCCCTAAAGTCAGCGGGGTTTTCCCTGCTCCTCAGCAAACATTCAGTCTTTATGGCAACATGGCTGGCCTCCGCAGTGTGGAGGATGTCCCCCAGGCTTCCTGCTAGCACACACATCATGCCTGACGCCGATTTGCCATTTAGAGACATGCTGGCCTTGTTTAGCGTTGGTTGAGCGGTTAGGTTTCCTCCAACAGCCCTGTTTCTGATTATCCCTTGTGTTTATGGGGTAATGCATGCACCCTGGCAGATGGGCCTGGAGTTGATTTTTGTTGGGATTTAATTGTCAAAGAACAAGCTTGATTTGTTTGGATCTTGTTGTCAAGCGCGGGGGGTAAGTGTGTCTGGTGTTTGTAAAAAGGGATATTGAAAATTGCACGAACAACACATCATGGGAGACTTTAAAAAAAAAAAAGGTTATTTTATATTTGCTTCTTATCCACAGACGATGGCCAAAGTGATTACCTCCATGCTCAAGTTTCCTCCAGACCAAGCGCAAAAGGTTTTGGAAAAAGAAGACACTAAAGCGATGGTGAGCACATTTGCCTGCTTTCATAAGACTAAAGTCCCCTTGCAGTTAAAAACATATGACATACAATTCCTTTTGATGATTGCACAGTTCATTGATAATATATCTGTCTCTCCACAGCCTTGGTTAGGATTAAACGTCTGAATCAATAAGGGTATTAATGGATTCATATCTGCTGCTGCTGCTGCTGCTGCTGCATGGAAGGACTGACATGGACTTGATGGAGCACTTCTCTCTGCATTTCTTGTCATTGTGTGTGTGTATTTTGTGTGTTTGAGCACACTGGGGCATAAGTGTGGTGTGTGTGTGTTGCAGTACGTGTGAATATATCTAAAAGGTACGAGGGAATAAGAGAATATGCCCGAAACACAAATCTTTCACTATTCTAATTTTACTATGATATTAAGTCTGTTAATTTATATGTTTTTAGATGAAGTAAAATTGATTCCTTTTTATTTTAGAATGTGTTTATACAGATTGGCTTGTGCAATAAATGATATCATTATCTTGTATTTGATACTGACAGGTCAGTTGATTTATAGGTTTCTGTGTTGTGCTGTTGTCTGATCAACTTCCTCTGTAAAAGTGTAATCGACCCTTTTAACTGTGCACTCGCTCCACATTAAGATATATCTGGACCTTGTTTGTTTAACACAGCTTTTCTATGCTTTATATTTTGTCACTACACTGACATAAAGACACAAAATCACAAAAACTGTAAATTGTTCTATGATAATTAAGACTGTAATATATATATATAGGGCACTATATGATGAATTGCTATACATTTTCAGACTAACAAATTAAATCCTATTTACAGAACATCTTTTGTCACTCCTTTTATCTTAATTCTCGTACAGTATCTTCTGTGTTAAATCCAATAGTTTATCTCAATACCCAGTTTGATGGAGTGAGACAACATCCTTTTGAAATAGACACATGTGGAATGCAGACATCACAACACATCTGGGTTTTAGAGATCGTGTATATAATGGGTCACACACTTCAGTAAAGGTGACCTTTGTTTGACCTTTATTTCTCTCCTCCACAGCAGAAATGCAGAGTTCCATATAGAGGACACGCATACATGTATTAGACCATGGAAACCTTTATTTAATATGAATGACAATACACTTTATTTATCAAGTGTGTTGACAGATAAGGACTTGAAACTCAGACATGGGCAACTGACTATCCTTACATATACCAATGAAAGCCTTGAAAGGTTAAGTATATGCTTTTGCACAATGTGGTTTCATCCCTAAGGCTCAGGACCCCAACAAGAAGTTCCCAAATTCCAGATGATTTATAAACAAAAAAAGGGGAAAATGTATATTTCTGCTACATAATATTTTGATTTCTTATAAATGATTTTGTCCGGACTTCTACTACAATAAAACAAAGGAATTCAAATCATTCTTTGGTTGACGGGTCACAATTGGTTGACAATGCTTTGTTTTAAAGAGAGCCAGTACTGCAATATATCATAACATGTGACCCAAGAAACAAAGTCAAAAGGTGCTTCTTAGTGGGGTTTTATTTGAACATGTTTGCCAAAACTCCCTTATTAAACCTTCCTCACTTTGGAACAGGTTTTCATTATTTAATTGTATTGACTTTTATAGAAATTGCAATATCCCTGGTGATTTTCGTGACAGAAGTAGAATATCTCATTAAAATTAGTTTTTAATAACGAGGAAGTGACGCTGTTCGTTGTGAATGGAAAACGTTAGATGGCAGCAGAGGGCCCTCCTCTCTCAGATTAAGAGAGTGGAGCCCCCAAAACCCACTGATGAAATGTGATGCTTTGCGCCTCAAAACCATCCGCGTCTCTCCGTGACCGCGTTACCAGTGTCAGTGGAGCACAGCGAATACACGTATTCCGGTTTAAACCTTCAAATTAAATGTCCATGACTTGATACGACTGGCAGTGATTTTTTATTTTGAGAACAACTTTTCGTGTTTCCGGTCATACCCCTGCGATTTGTTGTTAACTTTCCACATCTGACTGCATTTATCTCCACGACAGGGGAGCCTGCGAGCAAAAACTTTCTCAGATTGACACAGAATGGAGAGGAGCTGACGCACCGTTATTTACCAGACCGTTAACTTTCCTCTACAAGCGTTTCCATCACAGCCTACATGCTTCACCAGACCGGGGAAAAACTACTGAAAGATAGTTTTGTAACAGTTTGACTACTGTAGACCTGACAGTTCCTCCTCGTTCTTTCCCCCCTTTCTTTTCTCTTTTTGGACACTTTAACCGCGTTATTACGCATGATGCGCAAAGGGATGGCTCCTCTTTGGAAACACAACACGGGATTACAACATGTTTTTTACGTCTATCTCTCTATTTCAGTGGCTTATTCTTATAATATAGACTTAGAACATCATTTGGTGTTCCGCGGACCAAATTCTAGTTTTTTTGGCTATTCTGTGCTGGAGCATTATCATGACAACACACGCTGGTGAGTCCCATGTTTTACTGTTAATGGAAAAGCTGTTATTTTCTTTCGCAATTAATGATGCAATGCATTTGTACTTTTAAAGCAGATGTTGGTGTGTTTCAGTGTGCATTAGAAAAAGTGTAATATTAATCATTATAAGCAATGTCAGCTCTTACTGTAACTTTTTCTGCTGGCACAAATTGTGTTTCTATCATTTAAAAGATTCACTGGCACCGTTAAATATATTTTAAGCGTTTGTCCAAATCCTGTCCCCTGTGTTCATGTCTGCAGGTTAATAGTAGGGGCTCCAAAGGCCAACTCCACCTACAGTAGCTCTGTGCACTCTCCTGGAGCTGTGTACAAGTGCCGAATTCACAGCAACCCAGATCGACGCTGCACGGAGATGGATCTGGGAAGAGGTCAGTCACCAGTGCTGCAGCGTAAAGATAAGAGCATATAATGACAAACACACTAGCTGCAACCTCAGGGTATCACATGCACATCTTGACCAGTTCAGAAATTAACAGTCATCTCACAGAAAATTTCCCTATCTGGTATTAAAGTCCATACACACACATGCATGCTGAGCTTTCCTGCAGCTTTCCCTTGTCCTCTCTCTTTGCCTTAACTCCCCCAAGCATCTGTTTTGTTTTATCAGAATAATGAAGCCTTATTCTGGTCTACTCTTAACAGTGCGACAGTTGTTCTCTTAGTTATGAACCTGCTTTATGGAGACATGTAAAACACAAGGGTTCTGTGTGCATAGGTCCATACATATTTTTGATATATATGATTTATGCTTTTGCTAATATTTTCCAAGCATGTGAGCCAAAAAAGTTGAGCTTCACCCCCCCTTCCCAGCGTCGGCTCTGTTCTTGTGGTCAAGGAAGCCGGGGTGCAGGCATGGATTTAATATTAACTCTGCGCTCTGTCAATGTGTCACCAAGAAAAACATACATTATCAACAGTGAGCTGCTCGTGCTCAGTGAGCCACATGGAGTTCAACACCAAAGACTGTATACTCTCAACCCTCTGACAGAGAAACACTCTACATGCCATTGTGCTGAATCAATTGTCTGCAGGGAGAAAGTTAATACAACTTGGGGAAGTGAAGATTTGGACATTTAAAGAGAAAAGTTGTTAGGTGCCATGGATTCTTGTTTTTTTTTCTGACTTCATTCTTTAATTATGCGCAATTTTGTTAGATTGCTAGATTTATATTCTGATCACTGATGTTAATACAAAGCAGTGTTCATGGTACAGTAAGCTATAAGGAATTTGATAATGTATGTCTGACTTTTTATGCCATTTCCTTTGGCTTCCGGAAATTATGATCATCATTCTTTTTGTATTGTTTTCTGATGTTTAATTAATCTGCGTTTTTATCAATTTAAATTACTCAACTATAACCGAAATGATTAGTTGCAGACCTAAACTGATTCTATTAGTTTGTAAAAAATAAATATCAGACAATATATTGTTATTAGACTTCCATAACAATCACATATCAATATTAATAGTAACATCAAATGCCCAGTGTTGTTGGACTAGGTCTTAATAGATATTTTTCTCGTTGAGTAAAAGTGACATACAGTATTGACTTTATCAGCTGCACAGCCTTTTGTAATGTTGGATCTTTAGCATTTCAAGCTGTCAACTACATCCCCCACACATCCAGCAGAAGTAATACAAGAACACAAAAAGTGAATAATAGCTGACAAGTAACAAGCCACTTAATTGAAGACATCCTCCGTCCTGATGACTTCTTTAAAAATGCTGTCATTGTCTCTCAGGAAACAGGCCCAGGGAGTCGTGTGGGAAGACATGCCAAGGAGACCGGGATGATGAGTGGATGGGGGTCAGCCTGGCCCGTCAGGACAAGGCCAACGGCAAAATACTGGTGAGTCCCGTGACGCGACGCCCAACTCACATCACCAAACTGTCTAATGCAAACCATGCACACTCGTAAAAAGCTGACCTAATTTTACTAACATCATTGTTTGTAATGTCTAACCATAAACTATTCTAATAAACCACAGCTGCTCTCAACATTACAACCCTTTCTTCTATTACGTGATGTTCATGAAGTAAAAACTGAGATTTTAGAATGGTTTTGCACAAAGCAACAATGTCAGACAGATTTGGAAACTGCTGTGTGGTTACATAACGCTGTGAAACATCTTCCTCCTGTTTGGAGCTGGAAGAGCCAGTGGAACAGGTTTGGTCAAAAGTAGATTGTTGTTTATAAAATAGTCGAGAGGGATTTAGAGAAACCAGAAGACTAACTAACTTGTGGTGATAATCCCAGAGGTGCTTGGTGGGGTATTTGCACAGAGACCATAGGGCAGCTGGCAGAGTTTGTTTAGGCTTCAGCCCCTCACTGGTGGTCCCGTCCAAGGTCAGCCTTTCATTAAACATTAACCCCCGGCCCTGGCGGTGGGTAGCGAGGAAACCAGCGGCCTCACAGGACAGTTTGAAGGCGACTGGTGGAGCGGGCAGCTCTTGAAACACTTGAACAGGTGTGTGTTTGATAGACCTGCCGCCGATTGACCGCCTCCTATGGGAGTCTAAGAGAATACAAGAATACCTCCTCATGCAGACGTCCAAATAACTGTTTGGCCTCCTAAACCTCAATATGTTGTTAGTTTTTCATACCTCATTAGAATGTATTGGCATGATTTTTAAACTCATGGACCAAAACTTGTTCTTGGAGTTGTCAGTCTTCGGCACTAGAGTCGTTTTTATAGAAACAAGCTTCTAGCCGCACAAAGAAAGGTGGTGACTTTCCAGAGCCATAGATGTTTTTTTTATCTCATCTGAATAGACTCACGTTCATGTGCAATGGGAGGGAGACGGCTGCTCAGCAGATGTGTACAGTGGTGATTTCATCAGAGGGCCTTGTTTGTGACCAGCGAGCCTTTAACTGAACAGGAACATGAAAACAGCACAGACTCCGACCATAAAAGCCTTCTTTGCTGCCTCAACAGAACTTCTCAGCCGCTGCCAGAGCCCCTTCTTTCGCTGTCAGCTGATTCTTTTTCTTTTTTTAAAGAATCTGCTTCTACTCAAGAGGGAGACTTGATGTTAGTATTGCTACTGCTGTTGTCCTAGCCTTCCTTTCAAACACAAGCATTTCTCAATGCACCATCTTACTTCCAGACGCCCACAATCTACCCAGCTCTTATATTCATTAAGTGTGTGTGTGTGTGTGTGTGTGTGTGTGTGTGTGTGTGTGTGTGTGTGTGTGTGTGTGTGTGTGTGTGTGTGTGTGTGTGTGTGTGTGTGTGTGTGCGCGCGTCCATATCTGTCCCCAGAGCCACAGGAGCCCCACCACCATCCCCCCAGGGTGCTAAAGTATTACCACATTTAAACATTTATGTGGCCTGATCTGGGCCGAGTTTTAAATATTATATTATCCTGTTTCCCTATCGATCTGTGGAATGTTTTATTTTTAAAAAACACAGCAGAAAAATATTGTTTTGAGAATTACTCACTGTCAGTTTCAGCAATGTCCCCCCTGTTTGAGCAGGATCATAATAACGTGGGAGTTTGTTCTCTGTCTTTGATCCCCTGTCTGAACCTTTTGGCTTATTCAGCTGGCTGTAAGGCCCGGAGGAGAAGTTTTGAAATTAAAACGGTGAAGATTTTCTGCTGCACATTAAATGCTGCACACAGATCTCACGCTGCAGCGGAAATATTCACACCACAGACCATGGCTCTCTGGTCAGGGGTTATGGAGGGGCTTTCTCCCCCTCTCATTGACGATCATTTGACAGCCGCAGAGACACGCTGACTCCAGCTCTGCGAGGAAGGGGCCTGCCCGCCCGCCCGCCTTGAATGTTTGTGTTTACTGCTTGGACATGAGTCTTATTTTGTTTTCCGTTCCTGTTTTTCTCTCTCAGGCGTGTGCTCACCGCTGGAAAAACGTCTACTACGACCAAACAGAGCATATCCTTCCGCACGGATATTGCTCCATCATTCCTCCCACTCTTCAGGGCAGGACCAAGCCGCTCATCCCTTGTTATGAAGGTACAGTGGATGCACAAATGTAATCAAGATGTTCCTTTTTATTTTTTACCCTCAAACTTCTCACATAAGGCTGACAGAGAAAAGCTCAAATGCATTGCTGGGGGTCAGAAATCTTAGTGGTTTGTGTCGACCATTGGACTCGTAACCCCTCAAAGTCCAGCACAGACACAGAATTTGTCCTAATATTGATTTCCCAGAGAAAAAGAGAAAGAAACTTGGAAACAATTGGGTTTAGCCTTTTTATCATCTTCTGTGGTTAAGTTTTATCTCAGCAGCCTTCACCATGGCCTCTGATTGGTGTTCTGGCTCTGGAGACTAGTAGCAGGAGAGCCTTGAAGTGTGATCTCTCCTCCTCCGTCCCACAAAAGTACTTTGGCAGGAGGAGACAACTCTTACGGGTTTGTTAATCCAAATATATGAGCATTCTGTCCAATGCGGTGCAGAGTTTGAAATCCCTGTGCACCTTTATGCAAAAAGTGAAACATTTTCTGAAAGGTTTAATTATACCGACTTTTCTCCAGTTCAGAGATCAGGTGTTTTCAAATAAAACATTTCTTGCAGGGTAGATGAATCAGATTTTGTTATGATTGAAATAAATCAAATCCATTTGTGCTGTTTTCTTTTCTTTGCGCTCTGTCTACAACACTAACAATCAAGTTCCTTCTAAAAGATAATGTACTGTATAACATTTGAAGCTGACTCATGCAAATGTGTTCTTCGTGTGTTTTAATATGTGACTCGGAGCTATTTATCAAAGCCGGTCTTATACCTTAATTGTGCTCCCAGGTCAGGATTTCACTTCCTTCCGCAACTCTCATTGCCAACAGTTGAGAAGAAGCCAGGCCGACTTTGCATGGAAGCGTATTTACAGTGCATCATGCGCCGCAGATCCAAACTCAATATTTTTGTAACCTGAGAGCACTGTGTCCCCCCTCCAAGTTTTCTCTTTGCACCCCTGCTTTCTGGCCCCAGACTCTTTGTGGATGGGACTGGGACTTTGACTAGCTCTATATGGAATGCAGGAAAAACTCCAGTAAATGCTGGCTCGAGCACACAGTGAAATAATTTGTGGTTTGTATTTTTTCTTACAGACTATAAGCGGAAGTATGGGGAAGAGCACGGCTCGTGCCAAGCTGGGATAGCGGGAGTTTTTACGGAGGTCAGTAACAATGCTTGTTCATCTTCTTAATACATGGTATAGGCATACTCTATTTCTGTACGTCTCACAAAGATAGTTGTTTTGTTGTCGTACAAACTCTGTATTCTTGGCTTCATCGGTCAATTGACAGTTTGGCAAACACAGCACATCTTCAACAACAGTTTGCATTCTTTTCCTGTTACATACTAATAGAAAGTATTAGTTAGCTTCCTTGCTGTCTCTTTTAGTTTTATCAGGGCTCTCAGACAATCTTTTGTCAGCTGCATGATTTCCGTTGACATTGCCACATCATTCACGTTTCGACATTTTCTTCCTCTTTCTTTGCTGACTTGGAATTTATTTTCCACAAAATGTTTAAGATGTAAAATGATGTGAAAAATCTCCATTCCCCTATCCATGAGTGTTTGTATCAAAGCAGCTAGCTCTCTGCTATCTGGTGTTTCCATATGGTACAGTAGGAAAGGCTGCAGTGGCCTCACTTGACCCGGTGGTTCCATAAGATAAAACCTTTAAGAAAATATATAAGTTTCCTTTTTATCTCTATGGCATAGATGCATTACTGTATTAACACATGACTTCATCACATCTCATATCCTTGTTGCACAACACCTTTGTGTATCTTAAATATATTTTGCCCTCCCACTCATTTATCTTAAAGCAGTGAGCAAAGGTGAAGCGTAGGGAGTGAGCCGAAATGGAGACAGGAAAGACTAATATATTTAACGTATGAATGCTAAAATATAGTTTGACAAGTAAACGTGCAAACGAGTAATACACTGACATTTGGAAATGTATATTTAACCAGTTTAGACATTATGTGTTCCAAGCATTATCATTATAATTCTTTCCTGATGTAGCGCATGAGCGGCATTCTCAGGTCCTTTTCAAGTCTTGGATTACAGTTACGCTCAATTTAGGAGGTTCAGCAAAGTACAATGGACTGTAAGTGACTTAGGGTAAAAACAAAAACATTCCCAGAAAGCGTCTGATGAAAAGTTCATGTTTGTGCAGTTTTCCTCGATTCTTTGCTTTGCTTAGTAGAATTGAAGCCTTCTTATCCTGGTGCTAATCTCTAAATACTGGAGCTGTAAATACTAGGAAAGCTGTTCAAAGCATTTATTCATCATACAAGTATTTTTAGTTGTAGAAATAGAAGCTCAATCATTAGTAGTTATCCAATGTTCGGATTTTCTGCTTTTCTCAGTTTATTGTCATTGTAAACTTAATATCTTGTTTTAGAATTTTGGACGGACAAAACAAGATATTTGAAGACGTCCACTCAGGCTGTGGGAAAACGTGATGGATATTTTCCACTATTTTCAAAGAAAATAAACTGGAGTTTGATTGATAAAGAACATAATCATTAATCACAGCTTTAAAAAGTTGACTCGCTTAAGTTTACATAGACATGCAAGACGTGAATATGAGATGTGCATAATAGAGTCAAGAGCACAGTCGCACATGTGGCTTTGCTTTTAAAAAGGTCCTCCTTTCACAGAGACTAAAAATGGGATAATTTCACATGATCCGTCTGCCTGTTTGATTCCACAATGAACCTACTGTTTAAAAGACCAACAGGGAAATCATCTTTTTTTTTTGTTACATTAAGGACGTCAGAGTTGATCTGTTAATGCATTTGAACAACCCCCCGTTGAAAGAATCTGAACAAGTTAAAGAAAGGATGTCCAACTGTTGAACCTTATCCTTGTCTGAACCATGGTGTCCAGATGTTGGACATTAAGGCTCAGGGGGATATTTACCTTCTTTGTGAGGTCTCTATTGTCTGTGCGGTTCAGTTTGTTTGAGTGGTGACTACACATCCTCTGAGTCAGATTACGTCAGAACTGGTCAGAACATAATAAAGTGAAAACCACGACTCAGAAATGGCCGTAGCAGAGCATCTTAACTGTCTTGCTCTGGTCCCTTTAATAGCCGCGGAGCATCACAACAAAAAGTTGCGAACAGCTCATTTTACAGCTGCCAATTTAGCCTGTGCTCTGAATTCCTCGTCACATCAAAGGAGGCAGCTTGAGCTCGCGTGTCGACTGACATGTGGTCGAGATCAGATATCGCAAACCAGTCTGTGGCCGTTGGTTAACCAGACTTTCACCCAGCAGCCTTTCTCTTTTTTTCATTCCCCTTTTCTCCAGCAGGCTTTAGCTCTGCAGACAGAAGCTGAATCATCTGAATGAATGTGGCTTTTATTTTCAGGAGCTGGTGGTGATGGGGGCACCGGGGTCATACTACTGGACTGGGACCATCAAGGTGTACAACCTGACCTCTGACACCTTCTACAGCCCCAACAAAGAAGACGTGGACTCACACAGATACAGCTACCTAGGTGAGAGCCTTAGAATCAGCATTATAGAAAATATTGATACGTTTGAATATCTCACTATTGTATATTGTGCACTATGTAAATTCACAAAAACACCATTCATTTTGTATAAATATATTTAAAAAAAAGACAGTCTGTATATCGGTAGAACTGTTCGGCTACATTATTTTTGTATTTATTTAATTTGTGTCCCTAAAGAATCTTGCAACCCATTTTTTGTTTTAAATTGTTCTTTATATCAGATAAGGCATTTATGAATTTATTTGCTTAAAGGTATAGGCTATGGCACAACAATTCCTACAGTTCTGATTGCATAACAAAGTCAGATTAATTTTCTGTAGTTTTTGTATATCCTCAAATTAGGTATTAAAAATCCCAATCTATCACCTTGCTTAGAGCGTTGCAGTAAATTAAATTGTAAATCCTTTATCATGATGTACAGTAGTCAATTCTTCCCTTTATACAGCTCTTTTATTGGGTTTCAGTGTCACATATATCAATGCAAAATAATGAAAACAGATTGTTGTCTACGTGTCTCCAGGCTATGCCGTGACTGCGGGCCACTTCTCCTCTCCTAATGCAATAGACATAGCTGCAGGGGCGCCTCAGCACAGCGGCAGTGGAAAAGTAAGGACTTTTACTATTGTTTTATTTCCAGCAGTTGAGTTCAAATCCTCTGGTATTTCTCACTTCACTGATTTCTTTTCTCCCGCGCAGGTTTATATTTTCAAAATGGACGGCGGGTCTTTGGTGAAGAGTTTTCAAGCCTCAGGGAAAATGGTATGAGCTCGGATGTGGTCTTATATTCTTCCAGAGGTCGCTGACAGTTCTGTTTTCAATCATTATACAGCATAGGTTTAGGCTATTGTCATACTATACAACCATATGTAAAGTAATCTGCCTCAGGGACCATGTAGTTGATTCTTGCGATGCGTTGCACGCACGCTACTCTGATTACTTTGTTGTCAGAACTGCACTGTTTATATCTGCCTCAAGTGTATAGACAGCATCAGGGATTTAAAGAAGGAACACACTTTGTCAGAAACCAAAGCCAGGGAGGTAGCTAACACTTTCCACTCTGAGTAAATAAAATAAAGTCAGGGTGGTTTTAGGATGTACGTTGTGTAAATATTCCTTTAATGCTGCTTTAGATATAAAAAGAAAAGTCAGAACGTGATTCGTATGTGAATGGTATGAAGTGAAGAAGTGTCTGTGATCTGACCCATTGCTCTGTGGCTCGGCTATGTTCCAGATGGGCTCTTACTTTGGCTCCTCATTGTGTGCAGTTGATCTGAACCAGGACGGCCTGTCGGACCTGCTGGTGGGGGCCCCCATGCACAGCCAGCTCCGGGACGAGGGCCAGGTGTCTGTGTACCTCAGCAAGGGCAATGTGAGTGGGGTCAATGGGAACACGAGAGCCTCACTTTCAGATGTATTTTACTTATTGTCTACAGTGTCTATTCTAGCTCATGTTCATGTTTGATTTCTTTCTGGCCATGTTTGTTATCATGACAGTAGAATAAAACAATGGGGCATCTTGAGTCCTACCGGGGGAGTTATTTAACAGACCAAGACTAAAGCTTCTGTTGCTACATGCTGTATTTATAAGTTATTGCGGGAAAGTCGACTGTCTGTTTTGTTGTTAAATTGTTTGGATATTTGCCAGATGCCACAGTTGGGGCCAAATCATTTTACTGCAGATGCATGCTTTAGTGCATCTCTTTTTTTCTTTTGCCAGTTCTGTTATAAACTGCCTTCTGTTTTCAGGGGGTGATGGAGGAAAACGCTGTATTGAGTGGTGACAACGCTTTCAATGCACACTTTGGAGAATGCATTGCTGCAATCGGAGACATAGATGACGATGGATATCAAGGTCAGTACTGTAATAACCATTCAAACTGTCTGCTTGACATTCTATACTTTTATATATCTGTGCAACTTAGATTTTGATTGTCGTACATGTTCTGCAAATATTTTAATGTTGAATCATTCTGAGCAAATGTAGGAGTTTTTGGGTGATTTATTTCATTATACAGCTTTCTTGTATTAAATATCATTATTTTATATTATTATAAATACATTCACATGTGTTAGTGATTGAACCTTCTGCATTTCCATTTGGGAAGAAATACAGAAATGTAAAACAGTCGTTTCCAGCCTGTGGGTCTGTGTTCCTTCAATGGGTCACAACATAAATCAGAAAGGTGGTAAGATGATTTATGGGATAGGAAGGAAGAGAACACACATTTATTTCTCTGTTGTTCTGTGAATGTTGGATAGTATTTCCTCTTCTAGCTGTAAACAGTAATTCAATAACACAACCTGAGAAGTTTTACTGCTCTTGACTGATATCCGACATCTAAACATGTGACAAGGGGTCACAAGGGGCACTGCTCTACTTTAAGGGGAGACCTGATCACTGACTTACGACCACACTGTGGGTGGAACATGTTTTAGTGCTGTACAGTAGTGTGGTTGACCCTTGTTACAGCCGTGCCACACGTTTCACATGACTTCCTACTTGCAGGCAGCCACTGTTTTCAATTAGTTTCACTATGGAAACTCAAAACCCTGCTTGAGACACGCATACAGCAAACACAAGTTATTATGTTATTTTAAGTTTATTTGTTGTTGTTTATTTATACATTGCAAGCAGAGAGTCATTTAAAAGTCATACAATGAATCATGCAAAACAAAACAACAACCAAAACAACAAACCAAAGTATTGATTTCCTCTTGTATCTCAGAGTCCTTGAATGCACCAAAAAAAGCAGTCTTTACATTTGAAACTACTGCTAATTCCTTTAACCCTACACTGTCTGACGGCATGTTAACTGTTTGTAACCATTGAGCCACTGGTGAAAGGTCAGATATAAGATGGTGATCATGTTTTTATAGGTGTAATTCTTGTAATGGTCCTCCAGTGGTCCATGAATCTAAATCCAGTCACTTTTCTATTGTGTTCACTGCTTTATTGTTGTAACAAAGCTATTTCCTCTGTCATTTAATGAATTATAAAGTCACACAATTTTAATTTCCCACTGCAGTCCACAAGCAAATGTTGGCTTGTTGAGATCTCAGTAGATGCAACAGAACCTCTCATTTTTATAGATCTTTTGTTTTGATTAGCCTGCAGCGAGGGGGCTCTTTAGAAAATAATACCCTCTCTTACCCTCATTTGTGCGAGGTCATCCAGAGGCAAACACACATTTCATGCCTGTTGGCTTGCCTTTGAGGCCTGACTTGGCGTCCCTTTCGCACTCAAGGCTGGAAGCTGCTGCCCGGTTTCATCTCCGTGTGAGATACGCCTCGGGGCTCGCAGCCTGGCACAAAGTGTGCATGTGTGTTTTTGCGGAGAAAGATGACAGCTGGGAAACATAACTCATCTTGCAACTCGTCGCTCTCAGATTGTCAAAAGAGCCTGACTTGCTCGCTGAGTGAAAATGATTTACGAGAAAACTGCTACCATTTAATTCAAAAGAACTACTGTAGAAATTAAAATACTCACTAAGAGCAAATTACTGGTTAAGTATTCACCATAATGAGTTCATTATTGTATCATTTACTGAAAAACTCTTTTACCATTTCTGTTTTGGTATGCTGAACCACATGGCAAGGAAGTGTTTTGGTCTATAAAAATAAAGTTTATATAAGGAGTCATTGTTTCCGGGCTGTTGCCAGCACTTTATAGTCTTGTTTCCACTCTCTCAGTTTTTATGAGCATTAACAACACATGATTGTCTATTAAGACTCTTACTGTAACAGCTTGTTTCCCAGGGTTAATGAAAGCTTTTGTACACATTCACAAACACAGTTATTTTTGTACTCATTCATTTCGTTGCAGACTTTTCACACAAACACTATTTGTCCTGTTTCAGATGTAGCCATTGGCGCACCTAAAGAGGATGACTATGGAGGAGCCGTGTACATCTACCATGGGGACGACACAGGAATCATCAGCAAATACTCCATGGTAAGAACTCTTCCAAACTCTTCTTACAAGAAGGAATATCTCCATCTGATTTCCCCCCCTGACTTACTCACTCTACAGCTTCTCCAACGCATGCTATATGTTTATGAAACCCATGTGTGCACCTTGTGTGTCGAGCTGTTGAAGTAGCTGAGTAATGTGTGGTTGCAGGTTGGTGATGTAGCCTCGGGAATACATGGGAAACGTATCGTTCTGAATGAGGAGAAAGCACTTCTTCATGAGCTTCTTTTTAGTTAGTGAATAATGTAGTGAATTTCAATGTAAAGGAACTCACTCTAATATTAATCTAGCCTGTGTGAAAGATAAAGCAATCCACCTACCATTATCCAAGTTGGCAAAGTTAATGTTCTCTATTTTATCTGTACAAAAGCTTAAATGCAAACTACCAGTTGAAGTTTTTAGCTATGTGCTGTATTTTATTTTGCATTGGGAGTAGTTGATTGTTTTACTCTGGAGAGTACCAGGCTAGCTGTTTCCCTGTGTTGCTGGCTTTAATGCTAAGCTAACAAGTGCGTTATTTACTTTGAATCTGTAAAAACAAAGATTATTCATCTATGAAAAACAAATCATACAGTGAGTTTATTTTTCCATATTGGCTCACATGAGTTTTTTGAAGACTGGTATCATCTGTTTTTTAGAAACTGTCTGGGCGCAGTTTGAGCCCTGGTCTGCAGATGTTTGGCCAGTCCATCTCCGGCAATGTGGACATGGATGGCAATGGATACGCAGGTACGTTCATAACAGACTGGATGAAGGATTGTCCACATCAGGGTAATAAGATCAAAACACAAAATGGGAAAGGATTGGATTATTTGACATTAGATGTTTGCCCTTTTTGATTACCTTTCTCTTGCAACAGCAGTGCAATGGCTCGTGACAGAGGCATCTTGTTTACTGCATTCCACAGCTGATATTCAGACTTAGCCAGCGAGACAGTTTAAGGCCTCTGTGCATTGTTTTGGATTCGCAGGTGTAAATAGCGCTGTCAGCAGATGTCACATTAATATGATGTCTTGTTTTTGGCTTTTCCAAAAAATCATGTTGATGTTTCTGTTGCAGATATCACTGTTGGAGCTTTTATGTCAGACAGCGTGGTGTTGCTGAGGTGAGTGACTCATTCTCTCTGATTTATTTCTACTTCTGAGTTGTTTTAATGTCCAGCCTTTCCCACACTGCGTTCTTGTGTTGGTCAATGTGGTTGTAGGACCCGGCCTGTCATTACGGTGGATGTCTCCATCTTCCTGCCTGTCTCCATCAACATATCGGTGCCCCAGTGCTACGAAGGCCACCAGAATAACCAGCGCCTAAACTGCTTCAATGTCACCGTCTGCATGCTCTTCAGGGGGAGACAGCTGCCCGGACAGATAGGTGAGGACAAATCCTGACAAGATATGTACATAAAAGCTGTCATTCTACATTAAAATGGAATAAAATACCTCTGACTGAAACAAAAACATAAACCAAAGATAGCCTAGCTAAAAACAGTTTAAAAAAAGAAGAAGATCTACCATGGAGGAGAAGAATGAACAATACCTAGACTTGTTTTCTTTAAAGTAAGAAAAAACAACACCAGCCAACCTCTCTAAACATAGTAATTCATATATTGTACTAATTTTTTTTTATCCATAAAAGCAGGAATATAAGCGCTACAAGCTGTGTCTTTACTGTAAGTCATTGTGTTGTTTGGCATCCAGGCAACAAGTTAAAGTAGCTTTCTTGAGTTTCTTAACTTTGTTTTGAATTTTGAGAAGAATCCAAAAGCAATAGTCTGATGTGTGATTGGTGTTGATCACATGGAGTATATTTTGGTCGTTTAGTGAAATCCAAGCTCTTTGAACTTTTGGTGGTCATTCAAATGGGGAACATTTGTAAACACGACAATGTTGAGCAATTCTCCCCATTTCTAGGACTTGGTCGGTTTGGTAAGCCTTTAGCCTGTCTGTGTGTTTGTCTGAAAGTTTAACTTGTACTTGGGTGCGGTGCCTGTTAAGCGCTGAGGAGTAGTCCTGTCCTAGTGTTTGGGTGTGGTCATTTACGGCCCCCCCAGGTCAGCAGGAGCCCTGTCGTTACATAATGACTACGTCCTGGCTCGCAGCAATAAGGCCTCTCTGTTTAGCCGTCTGGCGAACATCATGGAAAGTGCAGCACTATGTGTTTGGTGACTCCCTTAATGAAACCTTCCTTTGCCTCCTCTGGGGTGAGCTCATGGCGTAGTCTCTGTTGGAGGGAGGAAACAGTAGGCTTTGGTCCGACTGGAGTGTGTTGCCACCCTTCCCGCTGTTTTACCACCTGTGACACCCTCTTGATGCGATTACTACAGACTGAGGCTGATTCATTCAGAGAAACAGGTTTGACCAGAGGCCCATATATGGTTTCCTCAGGAAGTGTTGGTAATGTTTGCTTCATGCTTATGATTTCTTAATTTAAAATAGATTTGAAGTGGTTCTGTGTCTCAGTCACTAAGGCCAGGGGGGGAACCAGCATGAATGTTGTAACTGAAATGTTTTCCTTCACAGTAATAGTACCCCACCAGCTGGAAAATTAATCCTTGTTAATTGTTAAATATTGGCTGTTTTTATGTATGAATCAGAATCCGATGAAGACATATTTTAGTTGGTCCCATAAGTAATAGATCTCAAAGCCAGTGCTAAATTAGTGTTAATGAAGCAAACCTAAATCTTTCATTACATCTACTGACATTCAAAACTGTTTACATTTCTCAACTTGGAACAAAGGTCTCTAAAGTTATATCAGATGATTTGACCAAGAAATGTCAAACATTTTTTTATCTTATACATACATATCCATAAGCGATAATTTATTTTTCCCCATGTTTGATGGAAGTCACCACAAAACCAAACCGTACATATTTGAAGATTTTCTCAAGATTATCTCTCCTCAAAGAACTATCGACAACAGTATTTCTATCTCCTCTCAGAGTTGCTGTATAACTTGACAGCTGATGTGGATAAGCGACAGAAGAGCCAGCCTTCCCGGGTCTACTTCACTCAGAGCGGATCTCAGATCAGCCAGATGAGCCAGCAGCTCAGCTTGGACATCAACAGGGAGGAGTGCCAGCGCTACACTGCCTACGTTAAGGTAAGAGTGGATTTTCTGGTCTTAGCACTGGCTGTGTTTTTTTAAGGTTTCCATGTGCTGCTCATGTCCTCAACTGATCTCTCTGCTGATTTCACACAACCTCAGGCACTCTGACCCTGCGATGTTGATGTGTGGTACAAGTTATTTACTTATGTGGTTTGTTATTATTACTTATCTTTGTATGTGGCTTTTGGTTGGAGAGAAAAATATCTTACGGTTCCAGCAGAAGTGTTTGATGACTTGTGGAAAATTAACGTCAAGTTAAATTAAATGGCATCACATTTCTGATGTGTGAACAGTGACTGCTACAGGCTACGGATCAGCAGCTTCCGCTGTCACCCCGCTGGGTGAGGTCAAAGGTAATAGGCAGACGCTTGAAGGTTCGTGGAACCATGCTGCTCAAGTGTTAGTCTGCAGAAACTGACAGAAACACGAAACAAAGTCCCCTTTGTCATCGCATAGTCCCTCTATTGTGTTCCTCTGCCATGTATCCACGGAAAGGGTCCTCGTCCTCAGGGCACCATCCATGTTTCACCTCCTCTAATGTAGAGGCCCTCCGCGGGCCTGTAAATTTCACTGGCATTCTTAACTTTGCTCTCCAGGCGCTTTCACCGTGGGAGGCTGAGCTGCTGACCGAGGGGGGGCTGTCATTACCACGCCTGCCTCTCTTCCTTCAACCCTTCAGACTGTAATGAGGGCATAGCACACAGAGCATTTGCAGCAATAATCACTTTTTATGTGTCACAACATGCACATTACAGTTATCAAGGTTAACTCAATGCAAATGGTATGTGTTTATCCAGGCTTTTCAGTTAACCTGGATAGAAGTTGACATTTTAATGTAATTTCAACCTCTCCGTCTGAAGTTTTAACGTGCAAAACATTAACAGAAGGGTAAGTCACATAAAGTAGTATTTCTGCCCAAAGTAAATCAGACATTTCAACACTTGAAACAAACATCTTAAGGTCTGTGGGCGGGTGAGTGAATTATCACCCAGGAGTTCGTAGCTGCCACATATCTGTGGCATCTCTCTAGCTGTGAGATAAACACACTTTAAGTGCAGTTCATCAGGCTAGATTTTATTTCGTATTTTGCAGCTGAAGGTACATATGTTGCTAGATGAAATAACACTCTGATGTTGTTACAGGAAAAGTTCATTTTTAGGGACATTTTGGGAACCATTGTTGTGGATTTACTACAGGTTATTTTCGGAACCTTTTCTTGGCCAGGTGCTGTAATTGAAAGACTTCAACTCATCTTTTTTTCCGTTAAAATGTGTTACTGTTTGAGCGTACAGCAGATAATGTGTTGATTAGTGGCCTTTAAAGGTGCTGCTCATAAAAGGATATTTTTTCACCTTTGAACAAAACCTATATCCTGGCTCCAGTTTATTAAAGGTTATGAGAATTGTATCGACCCACTCCTGTAACTCTCAGCAAAAACTGTTTTGTGAAGTGTGTTTCCGAAGATTTCAATACAACTGTTGACAGACACATTAAGTCTTTCGTCTGTAGGAGTATTTGGATTGGCTTTGTTAAGGTGTGAAGTGCAGCCCGGCTGCCACTCTACCAGCATGGATTATTATTTTTCCTCTATATGTGGCCACAAACTCCACCTGCGCAGCAGCTCAAAGAAGAAGTGAGTTACCCAAAGATGGAAAGCCACACAGGATGGTGAAGGTGTGGTGCACAAATTACAACTTCACCAAACTGTTTAGAGTCTAAAGGACCTAAGATAAGAGTCAAAAGTAAAGGGGACAGACATTACACCTAGCATGATAACTGTCTGTCATGAGCCTCCATCATCATGTTTCTCAAGAATCACCATAATCAGAGGTGACCTGGCTCCGCTCTGATGGCTCTAGTCTGCCTGACCAATCGCATCATTTATCTTCCTCATGTGTCTGCCCACATGAGCCAGTCCTCCCATTCCCCAGAAGAGGTATGCTAATGGGAACCAGCTGGTTATACGGCTGCATCCTCACCCCCGCCCCACCCTTCTCCCAGCTAAAACACACAGGAACTGGCTGGCGTCACAGCAGGGTGCTGCCTGGGATGCTGTTGTGTCAACTGGAGCTGCATGCTGGCGCTGCTGATGGAAAACCCGCGTTAGGGTTGATTGCTCAAGCCCTGCTACATGTGGGGCCGCTGGAAGAAGGCCATGAGCTATTCTGAGCCACTCTCACGTTTTTAACTGCCCTGACCATCTGTCGACCCCATTTGTTGACTTTATAAATAATACAAACAATTCTAAAAGCACCTCAGTTAACGGCTAAACTTAATAATGCGCTGGTAAAGTTGTGTTTGTTCTACTGTACAATTTTCACCATCTGAAGTCAAGTAAATCATGCAGTATTGAAAACAATAGGGCACAACTGGAGTTATTTGGAGACTAGAGAGTACAGAAGCTAATAGTTCACTTTCTTTTTTCAAAAGTAATTCCTCCTAAATTGTTCAAGTCTTTCATGTTGATCATTTTAAGCATGTTTTTATTGGCATCGACGAACAGCATACCAGCCCTCCAGATGGTCTTTGTTTGGTTCTTTTTAGCTAAATAAACTTCATGCAGGCTTTTTCTTGAGTTGTACCTCACATTTACAGTAGGAAGGGAAAACAGTTCCTCGCAGTGATGACTGATGAATGATTAGTGTGTGGATGAGCAGAGGTGCTGTGTGCGTGAGACGGCAATGAGTCATTTTACGAGAAAACCACCGACTTTACGCAGGAATTCCTCAGTTTGCTGCGTTGCATTAAGTAATTTTAAACAATTGGTATGTTATCCTTCTGCGGTATCGTAGTGTCTCGAGTTGTAGTAAAATAGCTTGAAGGCATTTGAGTATTATTTTAAGTGCAACATGATGAGGATTTTTTCTTTAGTAAAGTGGCATCGAGGACAGAAAACTGGAGCAGTGCTAATATATATATGAAGCAGTTTTACAGTTTTATGTCCAAAATGATCAAGTGATGATTCTTTGGACAGACATGAATGTTAACTTCAACCGGTTGGCAGAGGCTTACAACGAGTAACTGACTGTAACCCTAGTTTATCATGATTGTCTATATTTTCATTGTTGGGTATGATGCCAAATACACTGTAGTTGTTGTAGGGATGGCAAGATGAAAAGTCAACAGGGCAGCCATGAAGACACTTTACTTTACACTGCGACACTGGTGAATTTGTGAGGCTGTACTGAGAAATACCAGAGGATAACCAAAGTCATGAGAACACAGGATCTGGGATCCCTGAATCGCTGTGTTAATTTGATGCCAATCCATCCAAAAATGTGTTGATGCATTTCAATCTGGACATGTGTTGTGGATTGATTGGTATTACCATTTATAGAGCCACACTTCCACCATGGAAGAAAGCAGGAGAGTATACATTTAATAACAAAAGTATTTGATTATGTTCTGTTCATTGTTTATGAATGTATTCATGCTTTATCTTAAGTGAAGGACATCACTGACCCTAAGTAGACCCTGCAAGTGTAATATCAACATTACATTTTGAAATGTCTTGCTATAAACTATAAAGCATTCATTCTTCATTGTGTCAAGTTCTATTTACTCAGAGGCTGGGTTTTACTGATCACTTGGGCGTGATGTATTGCTTGTTGCTGTCTTAGTAAACACATTTTAACTTTGTAAGCTGTCCTGCACGGTTTCTAAGATCCATACAACGGCATGTTTACATCTTTGGCAGTTTATCCATCGTCATATAGGCTACATGTTTTCAATCCAGCATTCCCATCACTGTGCAATGCACGTGAGTCTTGAAATCATGCCAAGAGCCAAGTCCATTTGTGGTCATGAGGGGTATTGTGTAGCTCTTTAGATGCAGTCTCCAAGGAGGAGCTAACATAGGCATTTAAAGCCGTGCCTGTAACAGTTGTCCGTTTAATTTAGCTTGTAAAGTATCCTACTCACTTTCCCTCCCTGCTTTCCCTGGCCTATATTCAATGTTCCCTATATCTCATGTCCTCCCTAACATATGTTCTGCACCACCAGAGTATTTAAAGGTCTAACAAACTGTATTGTGGGGCTGCTGCTGTTAGTAGGGCAAATGCAGGCTAAACATCTATCTGTCAAAGCTAAACGCACTTAGGCCATCACAAGAGAAACTAGAGACGTGTTGGATTTGAGCAAAACAATGAATGAGATTACCGGACTGGGTAGATGGACTGATGATGGACTATGAAGTTACGGAAGTTCTTTGTATCATTACCTCACCTGATTTAATTAAAGGGAGATAATGTTTTAACATGTGTCTGCTTGTTATCATCATACTGCACCTCATTAAGAACTCATTTGCTAGAAAGGTCCATCATTTACATCTCAATTTTTTTGGAAAACAAAGACAAGAAGACAGCATCAAACATCATTCAACTTGTAAAGAACGTTTTCGTTCTGGTGTTTCTTATCATGTTAATTTTTTAGCTCGACTTAAATGCAGATTTTACATTTAACCTCTGCCTGTATCCACAAATATCTTGATAAAGAGTCTGCGGTAGAACTGAAATGATCGCATCAACTTTGATAATCGTTTACGCAATTTTCTGAGCAATCGTTTTTGAGCAATAGTTTTTGAAAATGCCTGATTTCATTAAAGGGAGATAATGTTTTAACGTGTGTCTGCTTGTTATCATCATACTCCATTTCATTAAGAACTCATTTGGTAGACAGGTCCATCGTTGACATGCTCAATTTTGTTAGAAAATAAAGCCAAGAAGACATCGTCAAACATAATTCAGCTTTACGGGTTTTCATTCTAATGTTTCTTATCAGGTTCAATTTAACCTCTGCCTGTGTCAAATGACTGGCTAAAGAGTCTGCGTTAGAATTGAAATGATTTTCCAATCAATTTTAGTCGTTCATTCGAAACAACTTTGAAAATGTGAAAATCTTTCTGTTTTCAATTTTCTAGATCTGGACATTTTCTAGATCGATTGAACTTAATGAACTTTCTTCTTGCTTCACCTTGCTGGTTATAGTGCAGGACAGGAAATGTGGTTTTCAAGACCTAGGAGGATTGGAAGTGTTTGGGTCACACAAAAGTAACTGAGAGACTGTGTCTGCTACACTTTTCTGCGATTGACAACTTCCCTAACAGCTTTCGTACTGTGTTATGCACTGAAATCCACTAATCTGTTCCTCTAAATAAGTCAAAGCAAATGTGAAAAATTATTCATGCCAACTGTTTGACCTAAGTCTGCTCTCCAAAGACAAACAGGAAACCCTGCAGAGTAAAGTTAAGCAGGAATTCCTGTCACTGCGTCCCAAAGTGTCTCCAGTAAGACAAAGTCCCAGAGCCTCAACACTGTCTGGCACGTGGAAACCCAGAGTGGGGACGCTGCCACACTGCTGGCTTTGTTAGCCTCTTTACAGTTCGACAGAAATGTGCAATTCCCTTGATGCTGTTCCCCTGGTTTCATTTACCTCAGGCCAAGAGAGCTGATACAATGAAAGTATATAGCAGGAAGGTAATCATATCCAGCTGTCTTCTATTACACATGGCAGCAAGTCTATTTATAAAGGATATGATGAAAAAAAAGTAAAATATACAATCAGTGTATTGCGTTCATAAATTGGGTGGAAAATGTCATAGACACTGTCACATGAACGGGTTTAGCTGAATGCTTTGTCTGCAAGTATTAGCGCTAATACCATGTACTGGACACTAAAGAGGAGCTTTCAGGTTAATTTTAGCTCGGGCTAATATTTTGGTCAGGATTTCCCTACATGGTCGTGCCAGAGTGAACATTAAACAGTTCTTCTACGGGCTTGCTAGGGAGTGCACAGCCAACAGGCTTTTGTTTCAGTAAAACACATTTCTCATGAAACTCCTCTCATAGACGTGCTCTGTGTCGTTGCCATAGTAAATTCATCCTTGTTACTAATGACAAGAATGACCAGAGGTTGTACAAATTTGATGATCTGTTGATATTGGCAGCTTAGGATGCTGGGCAAAATGTTTCTGCAGTCTTTTTGGCAGCGCTACTGCCACATGATGCCCCCACAAGGAAGCGTAATGGGTGGCCAAGTCTGACCACAATGAAGGAGTTTCTCCTGCCATGTTTCCCGCTTCCACTGCAGAGGAAACAAGTTTGGGAGTTCAGTGTGTGCCGGTTTGATCAGCAAGTATCTCAAAACCAGGATGAGACAGAAGGCTGTTATCTTGGCATTGTCAAGGCGCTTCCTTAACAACCTGGAGGCGTCCCTGTTATAATTCCCCCCTACTTGACCCATTTGTTAATATTAGTGTATATTCCTGATGTGATGGCGTCAACATCAAAATCATCTTCCTGTGTAAAGGGTCAAGGTCCGCCACAAAGGAAGAGGAACAAACATGTTCACAAGACATTTGTTTACGTCCGGCGGGGACTGTAAACTGCCTTCATCAGGTGGATTCGAAAAATTACTGTTAGGGTGCTGATCAGAGCTTTGTTTAAAAAAGAATGGCGCCGACAATAACAGAGATGCAAAAGTGCCACAGATTTTGCGCGTAGTGACGAAATCTTCTGCAGGAAGCATCTGGAGACCTCCTCTATCATCAGGATGGAACAGATTCAAACACACGCAAACACACTGAACTCCAGTTTTAGAACGGCACATGTTGAGCCTCTCCTCCCTGCTCGTAAATCTGCTATCAGAAATGAGTTATGTCCTGAGATACACATTGTAATGTAAGAAATAGCATGCATAGTAGTATTGTTTTAAATGCCACTAGGTGATGCAATAATCAGCAACTGTGAACATTTTTAAGGAAACTTAATGTGCTTCCAATTAATTGCATAACAAAGCAGATAACAAGTTTCCTGTTTACGGAAAGAAAGTTTATCAGAATGTTGATGGGAGTTTATCCATCAGAGAGAGGAAGTTTCAGATGCTTGTTGTTCTTTCTAAACAAAAAACAAATATCGGAGATACTTATCTGATGCTTTTCATTATAATAATAGAAATACAAGTTATAAAACACTGCCTGTCCGAAATCATTCCCTATATGGTACTAAGCGCACTATATTTAACATGTGCCATTCAATTTGAGTAAAAAAGGGAGTTATTTAGACATGGCTATTATCTTGATTGACTGCATTCTTCCATTTTTCTTGTTCTTATTTTTAGTTGTAATAGTATTATTCCCATTAATGTCTAACACACAATATGGACTTAAGTAGTGACTGAAGCCGCCTTTTTTCTACTTAATTTCCAGTTCTCAAGACCCAAAGCTGCTTCCTTAAAATAATCTCATCTGGATTCTTCTTCTTTTTTTAACGTACTAGGTTTGTTTTGCTTCTTAGGAGGGCTGTACATGCGTCCTTGTGGTGCCTCCAAACTGGTCAGTCAGGTTACAATAGAGATCATGGAGGGGTTAAAAGTAAACACGGCATGACGATGATGGGTGCCCCAGGTTGAGAATTTGGGGAATGAAGAGGTTATAACGCAGAACCTGTTAGACTAATTTCCCTTTAGTTCTGCTCCTGTTGCTGCTAGATTTCCACAGCTCAACTTTATGACTTTGGGGTCACTTAAGAGTGCAAAGCTCTAAAATGAGATTTAGTAATGATACTGAAAATAGCACAGAAACAAATAATGTGTTAAAGACGGCACAATGTGGGAGCTGAGTGAGGAGGAATTGAGATATGAGCGAACACATCTGTGTATTTATAGGCTGCTGGCAGGATTTCAGAACCAGATATTTAACACTAATTCAACTTCATTTAGCATTGGCGCTAAATCAATTTGTTGTTGATGGAGTGTAGTAAAAAATAACACGCTGATGAATTTGGTATGTTTGAGCAGTAAACCTATTCCATCTGCCAATTTCCACTGGGGGAAGTGAGGCACCTTTCTCTCCTCCTTTATAAATCCCAGCTGTGCTTTTAACTGTCCTGGGGTCAAATGTTGAATGCCTTCTTCATGATGCATGCGAGGCCATAAAAGTTTCCTGTAATTTGTGTTGACGTGAACCTTGTTTTAAAAAGCAATAAATTCAATACACTTGGATTCTCCAGTGCATAAGAGATGCATATCTGCTTATCTGTGCCCTCGAGACCTTTACTGAGGGGAGTCGTTATACTGAGAGTCTAAAGCAAAGAGGTGTGTTTGAGGGAAAGGTTGATGTGTGAGACAAGAACTTTGGAAAGCCTTTACTGTAGTATGTAATTGTGTTATTGGATGTCCTTGCATGCATGCTGAGCAACACAAATAACAGTTTTTAGTTCAGTATTCGTGACGAGGCCTCATCTTTGACAGTACAGATGGTAGATGTTTCCTGTCAGTTAAGTCAAGTTTTCTGGGAGGAAATACATGCTCGCTCATGGGACAGATTACAAAACACAGCCCTTTCAGCATGCTAAAGATTACTGTACCGATGATTTATGTTTTCACTGAAAGCCTAAAAATGTACTCAGGATTCTGTGTTGTGTTTTTGAAAATGTACAGCTGATCGGTTATTTTCTTTCAAATGTTCGTTACACATGGTTAAAATATCGGAGATAGGAGACTGCATGATCACGTGACAGACTCACACTTTCATTATCCTTATCTACCCATAGACAAATGTCAGTCAGATATTAGGGGATTTGATTGTTGTGTGTAGAAGTGTATCAATTTCAATGTTCAATGAATGGACTTCTTACTCCTAATAACCATACGTGTACAAACAATTGTTTTTATTTTGAACTCAATTAGCTTCATGAGCAACAGTATCCCCAGAGAAGTTCTCACAATATAGTTGCTTTGTGCTAGACACAATGTCAAATGAACTCTGCCATTCCCTCGATGTTGGTCAGTGTGATTTGTTCTGTGCACAATGTGTTTTCAACAGCTTTTGCAATATCTGATTTATCAGGTTGGTGCGTGAAGCTGGACGGACATCTAAGAATCACTGCCCGTCAGACATCAGACATTTTGAATTATTTTCCAGTAGTTGGAATAAACATGGCTCATGTCGAATGGGAACAGTTTCAAAGGCATACTGCATGCATTTGGTATGACTGGCACTTTAAGAGGAATAACTTGGTTTTGGACAGGCTGAGTGCATTAATACTTGGCGCATTTTCTTTGTTGACTCATTTCTTTCTTTAACCAGACGGGTAATAAAGAACATGATTAGCTTCACTGATTCATTTCGATGGTACGGAACACATATTTTTGGGGTTTTTGAATGACAAAGGGGGTCGCTTGTTGTGAAATAGTGATTTTTACCTTGTTGCTTAGCTGCCAGGCTGCAACTTTGCTATTTTAGTTCACTCCAATGGCCCTTATAGGGTTCTTTTTGGCTGTAGCAGGCATTCTTTTCTTATATCCTAATGTACACTATCGGCTTCCTGGCAAACATAGTGTAGCCTTTAGCAGTATATTTCCCTTAAATAAGCAACTGTTTGCTAACAAGTTTACAGCCTGCAACTTTAGTGTTATGGTTCGCTTTCACTCCTCTCATCAGTGTTGTTTCAGGCAGCTGTTTTCAGTGAAAAGGCTGATAAACGGACTCTCTGCCACATGGCCAGCACCAAACAACAGACAAGAGCATTCAGCAGGTATACAGCCAGATATTTCCCTAAAATAAAGCCAATAAAAGAGTGAATAGTGGACTTACTTTAACCAGGTGGTGTCAGCTCGACGTGTAAATAAGCAGCTATTAGCAAACAATAACCTTCATTAGGTGATAATGTGTCAGAGATGGGCTTATATTCTGCTGCCCCAACATCTCCACAAATAAGAACTCATTATACTGAAATAAGACCTGAAACATGACAAGAACACATATCAAAAATACAATCATACTTATATCAATATACAAGAAGTAGAAAAACCACCTCATTTGAAATGGCAAGCAATAAAGGCACACTTTCTGGGGCGCAGGAAATGAACAATCATGGCACAGTTAAAAAAACAACAACAGGAAAAGTACTGTAGAAAATCAATATTTTTGTGGCAGCTGTACTCATTCTTACTAAGAGGTCCTTGAAAATGTCCTTGAAGGAAGTTATTTACATTTTTAGAAGAAATATGCTGACGCTGGTATCCGCAGTGTGAACTGAGGAGCTGCTCTTGGGGGATTTCATCAGGATGTAAAGGCCAGTGAAATGTCAGCAATCAAGGAGGGGATCAAACCATAATGAAATAAGTTAAACATGTGTGAACCCTTGGATTTCTTAATAGCTGTGTTATCTATTGTGGTATATTAATAGAGATAGCAGTTTTTAGATGTTTTTAGAAGCAAAGGAGTCAAAGCAGGTTCACAATTTGATATTTCTACCGTGACATGTGACCAGAAAGATTTAGGACCAGGAAGATCGTTTTCACAGACAGAATAAAGCTGTTTCTACCGGACAGCTCCAAAAAGGTTTCTAGCTAAAACAATTGGACTACACTCTTTCCTACTCCTGCACAATTTGTCTTCCTAGGCCCCTTAACATCTGCTAACCTATTCTGAGCCGAGTCGTAGTTTGACCCGTAGTCAATGCAGCTGAGCGTAACAAATGAAAAAAACTTCAGCAATCGTCTCACTTCTTCAAGTCCTTTTTTTTTCGAGGACAAACTGAGATAAGCTGTCTAAGTGCATGTGTGCCATGTGCTGCAGACCTCACTGTAAATACTTTCAATTTCAAGTCGCCTCCTTGTGCCTCACACACACGTAACCCCGACCTTTGACAGGCTGAATTCATTCATCACTTAGCTAAAAAGCTTTTTCCGTTCAAACCCAAATTCCCTGGCGAATAGTCCTTGAATGAAATGGCCTCAACCTGCGAGTCATCCAAACATCCATTGTCCTAAAAAGGAGTGTTGTGTTGAATTTCACTCACAAGTTAATAAAGACTTCCCAAGACAGGGCTTAATGCTATATGCTTATTTAGGCAATGGTTTGGCTGGAGAGTGGAGCTCTTGTGTGTTTCAGCCAAGCATGAGGCGTTTAAACGGAGGATCAGAGACTTTTGCAGCCTGACGTCATCCTCCCCGCACCCACCATGGTGGAGCGGCTCAGTGAGCGTGCACGGGCAGTTTGCCATCTTGTTGATCAGATTAACATGTGAGAATCAAAGCTTGCAACACTAAAGTATAAAGTACAGCTCCCCTAGGGTTCAGGGGGACACCGTAAATGATTAAGTCAGATAACTGCATGCAGAAGCAGTGTTTATGCTCTCAAAAATATGCAAAGTATGAAGGTGTAAGAAAGAGCTAGTCAGGCAGAAATGAAGGGAAAATATGGAGAGTATGGTGGGAGTTATGCTCTGCCGTACTAAATAAATGGGTCCTGAGTGTGAACATAAACACTGAGATAATGTATTGGCAGAAACCTTGTTCCACAGAGGGGAGGGTGTTTTAGGTGAAGGTTTGAATCCCAGTTGTTTTCTTTCAAAACATGCAACATGCTGTCCTCCATCCTGCAAGCAAGTAGAGGAATATGCATACAGACGGGAAAACTCTGTATCAAGTGTGTCATAAAAGATTGCAACCGCTTTAACATGCAGATTTTTCATCCTACAGTTGAGATTTAACAGTTTCCAAAATGCGGTGGGATCTGCTGGAAAACTGTTGCTTCCTGCTGAGTTAGCTGGCATCTCTGAAGAATGACTGGAACTATTAAAAATTAGTTTTGTCCACGGGATGATGAGAGGGTTTGGATTATTTTAAGTGGCCGTGCAGGAAATTTACCTTTTTTTATTGGCAGTGCTTTCCTCTCCAAGGATACTCCAAGAAGAACAAGAACACTTCATTTAGTTTCTCTCCACTATGTGTGAGATCTAAAACTCCCTGCTGTAGTAGACAGGCAGGAAAACACGCCCCAAACATGATGAAGGATTTTCAACAGTGAGCAGTTAAAAGTTGATCTAAAGCTGAATGGTATATTATTTATGTTAATGTGCAACCACCCATCTCATTTACACCCAATTGCCATCCTTTTGGCGGTTCTTCATGGGTGTATCTTTGTAACTAGCTAGTTATTCAGTAAGGTGATATCCACTTTATAAATCCTGCTTTTAGAGCTCTGATTGGTTCGTTGTTTCTCCGAACAGTAAAAGCCATCAATGAGCAAACACCAACATATTTATGTAGAATATTTGAAGGATGATAACATACTCTAAATGTTATATTTCTTATCTTATTGGTTGTAAATGGAGATTAAGGCCCCAAGTGGCATTTATAGGATAATGGCACTTTTCATATGTCAAGTTTTTCTCTAGTAAATTGCCTTAGACATTAGCTAACTTTTCTTGTTTTGGAAGAGACAAAATGTTTTCTTTTTACTTTTAAATGTCATACGGTGAATTCAAAAAGGCAAAATATGACATAAGCCTGTGTGTCATATGTCCACTTTTATTGTAATGGTCTTTAAATAATATGAATCCCAGAAGGGCTCCATCTGACCTGAGATCAGGGACCCACCCTGCAGTCTCTATATTTGAATGAGGATTTACACAGTGGACGCCTTTGAGTGGAGAATGACCTGTCACAAGCTACACCAGCATGTAAGGAACAGTTGTTGTGTTTCTTTCCATAACATTATAGGTAGCAGGCAGTTAACACTAGCCGGTGTCTTTCTTTCAGGAACTCCTCTGTTCCATAAATACATAGATATAAAGCAGGGAAGAGGTGACGAGGTAGGGGTGTGGATTTGGGGGAGATATTTGGCAGCATTGATCAAGGGATAATAAAAAATCAGGCCAAGTGTTACTTCACATCCTCCCTCACTTCTAATCTGGCCTTGCAGCGAATCTTGGGAGCCCTCCAGTTAGTTAGCAGCCAGTGGTCCTGTGTTTCAGGAAGAAAGTGATCCAGTATGTGCACAATAATAGATGCTCTGTTAATAAAGAGGCGGAAATCCCTCCACAGCACACTACTTAAGCGGAAAGTGTAGGCCTATTTACTCGAGCATAACGGTCCTTTTTTGAGCATGATTGTTCAAAAGCACCACATTTCATTTCAGGTCATTATGTCCCCCACTTCTCCTGTGGGTTTTGAAATTGTGAGATAAGCGCTGGGAGTTTGGGGCAGTGGACTCCCAGGGGGTCGGTTCACGCAGAGGCCAGTGGACAGGGGCCATTTCAAGCTTTCTACTTTAGTGGCTATTAAGTCTAAGAGCTTTGCCACTAGCGCCTCACATGGTATACCAGCGCTGACTACCACATTGTGTCATGTTACCTCCCAGCTGAGCCGACATGCCTCTTGAACAACACGCTCTCTATAAGTCTAATGAGGCATGGACTGCAGGCCAGTGATGGATGGGAGGTCAAACTCACCCTTACTATTGACCAGTTCTGCTGTGGTAATGGGCAATTAATGTGTCATTTTCAATTAGGGATGAAGTAATTGGGGGATTAATTGATGGGTTGATTGATAGATAATGAGTTTGTATCAATGATGTGATAATAAACTGAGTATATTTGTGACGATTAGTTGGTCATAATAAGCATGTTGAGTTAAGCTCTGAGAAATGCTATACTAAATGTAAAATATAAATTCATAAAGCCAAAAATAACAGCACCACATTTAACTGACCATGTCTTTATCTGTGTCAGCCCAAAATCCCCTGTTTTTGTCTATTCATGTCCTAACGTTTGCTCTTTCCTGCTATAACTCTCTCACTGTTGATGCATTGGCTGGTCCTCAACTGGTGATGTGTTCAAAGCCCAGACTGCAGCTATGCGTCTGCATGAGGATAGAGGATGGGTGGGTTGACATTGGAAAATGTTGCGATAATGAACAAGAGAGAGAAAGTGCAAAAAAACGAGTGGCCTTAGTGACCACCGGAAAACACAGGGAAGCCCTTTGTGTTTACATTGTGGGGTTGGCTCCATGATAGTAGACATCAGTTGGGCACAGGGGGTGTGTGTGTGTGTGTGTGTGTGTGTGTGTGTGTGTGTGTGTGTGTGTGTGTGTGTGTGTGTGTGTGTGTGTGTGTGTGTGTGTGTGTGTGTGTGTGTGTGTGTGTGTGTGTGTGTGTGTGTGTGTGTGTGTGTGTGTGTGTGTGTGTGTGTGTGTGTGTGTGTGTGTGTGTGTGTGTGTGTGTGTGTGTGTGTGTGTGTGTGTGTGCGCTGTGGCTTTTAAACCGAAGCCAGAGCCGCCTTCAAAGCTGTAATGGACACAAAAGATGAAAAGGCGGTATCTACTTTCCCCATGTACGTCTTTCAGCGCTGTCATCTAATGAAGATATGGGATTTGATCACATTCAGCTCTGTTTTCATACAGGCTATATTGTTTCCAAACCTGATGCCAAATCAAACACTTCTCTAGTGGTCTTAGATGGAGCGGCCAGAAACGCAAAGATATCTCTAAGAGGCAGTGCCAGCAGGTCAAACAACCATCCATGTGTTTCCTTGGCTAAGAACTAAGCCGTGGTCTTTTTTTTTTAAATGACTGATTAACCAAAAAATTATGAGATAGTGTCACTCTTAAACTAATTCATATACGTTTGTGGTTCATCTGTATACTAACATCTCCATTCAGCCCTGTAGATCTTTGGCTCAGCGATTTCAGTCATAACATAAAATCCAGACTGTATGCTCCCCCAATGATCTGCAGTGTAATCAGTCTCTGCGCCAGGCGTCAATTGGAGAAAGATGTTAAATTGCCATAATGACCCTGGCTGGCTGTTACATGACACTCATTTCTTTGAGGTTGAAAATTAGTTTTCTTTTTTGGTTGGACAAATTCTTTGCAATAGCCTTGTTTGTTTGTGCTCTCTGCAGAAAGATGTGAAGGACGTGTTCACAGCCATCACATTCGAGGTGGCTTACAGCCTGGGGAAGCACGAGCCAGGACACCCGGGGGGAGACCTCCCCGCTCTCACCCCCGTGCTACGATGGAGGAAAGGAAACAAGATCGCAACGAGGAATGAGGTAAAAATATTGACCCAAAATGATGGTGTTTTTGGGATTAACATGGTTAAAATATGCAGAACTTCTCTTAAATGAGGGTGTGAAAGGTCTCAGGTCTTCTCATGGACTGATTTAGTTTGGGGTATAAATTACCAGAAAAATGGGGTTAAGAGTTAGTGTACAGTGACCATTGGACATTTATTGTTCTGTGGTTGGACTTTGACTTTGGAAATGTGTCTTATCAATAATCGAAAAGAAAACATACTTGCCAGAAAATGATCATTTAAACTTTCAATCTGACTTGTAAATTATTCAGATACCACATTACATGTTAGACGCTTTTATCCAAAGTGACTTACATACTCAATACTGTGGGCAGTCCCCACAGGAGCAATTTGACACAACGACATGCTGACTGCAGTGGGGTTTGAACCTGTGCTCCCCTTATCCGAACACCAACGCACTAACCCACTACGCCACACGGCTCCCTACCACATCTTCCTGCACTTTCAGACATACAGTAGAAGCACTTGCATACTTCAATACATACTACAGTAGATGAGGATAATTAATCCAGCGTAACAGTAATAATCTATTTATTCAGATTCATCTCCTGTATTGATTACAATGAACATAGTCTTCCCCTCGACCACAGAAGGAATGAAGGAAGTAGCTCAAATTGAGGATATAATCATTTGGTGTGGGTTACTTACCAGCTTATTATTGTCTGTGTTAGCTTTTCTTGAATGGAATCCAAAAAGACTGATTCATTTATTTTCTTTGTGACCACCTCTAACCTGCCACACATGTGGTTCCCCACTTCTTGAGGGATTTGCGTCTCTCAGCACCTACGGAACCCATTTCTCTAAAACTCATCAAGGTTACATTAAACGTTACTGCTTTACTTAAGTTTCTTTTCATGATTTAGCCTTAAACCAAAGACCATCCTCCGACTGATCAAAAGAGCTCAGATAGAGTAAAGTGATGTAAAGATGTGGCCTTCCTGGATTAAAAAACCCTCCTGGATATCCTAAACAACGACACAATACTGCCCCCTAGTCTTAATGTGGTGTGTTTACTGCATGATGTCATATTAACTGTGTACTTTACCGTTTTCCTCTTCAGACTTGGTTTGAGAAGAACTGCCTGTCCGACGACTGTGCTGCAGACCTGAGGCTCCATGGGAAAATGTTGCTCTCTGGGTAAAAAACCTTTACAGTTTGTATTCAGTCTGTGTCTTTACTTCTTAGTACAGAGGAAGCAAGCTGACGTCATAGGCCATGTGGGTGTGGGTCGGGGAACCATGACGCATGCATTGGAGGATATCCATATGTTTTTCCATACTTAGGGAGTTCCCTTTCTTTGTATTGTGTATCTTCTGATGTCCGTACATTTAGTGACAGCATGTGTCTGTCATGGTAAACAGTCGTCATCGCTTATATAACCTTTGTTTTACTCCCAAAAACAAGCATTTGAACACCACTCTCCTTTGTAAACTTATATGTTCATAATAAAACAAACTCAAATGCACTGTTAATATACACATTTGCCTTTGTACTTTCTTTCTACATCCCACAGTTGCTATAAGAACTTTTTTTCCGCTCTAAAATGCATTCTATTTCCCTCAGGTTGCACGTCAAGCCCCATCTGGCCCTCGGAGGAGTGAGGAACGTCTCTTTGAACATGACCATCTCCAACGCTGGGGACGACGCCTACGACACCAACATCTACTTCAACTTCCCCAAAGAAGTTTTCTACATCAACTTCTGGCAGAAGGTCTGTAACTCTTGAAGAGTATCTGCTGTTTATGTACTCAAGTGCACATGTTTGTTTCTGAAATGTATTTGGTTCTGTGGCTGAAAAACTGTGGATGAAGTGGAGCGCACCATTTTAAACAGACTTGGATGTGCTTTTACTTAAAGACGGATTATTTCAAAAGAATGATTAAATGTCAGGAGTGCAGTCTAAACAGTGAAGAAAGACAGACCTGTGAGAAAACGATGAACTTAAAGTCCTGGGGATGAAAAGAAGAAAAAGAAGAGCAGCAGCTGTCGCGTCTCACAGCTCCTCTGGCTGACCTGTCACACGCTTCTCTGACTCATTTAAAGTGGACACACCACATCCCCAACATATAAGCTGTGTGAAGACCAGAACACACATACTTTATGTCCCCACAAGCTTGACTGATGTACCGGTGAAATCACATGTCAAAAAGGGTAATATTTAATGGGTACGTGGAGAGAGGATTATGCCTGACCTTCATGGAGATACTGATCAGGTCTGAACTCTTTCACCTCAAACCTTTTGCTTCTGTTAAAGAAATATCAACCCACTGCCAACCCACATTCAACCCGAGAGATTTTCCTCGCTCTACTGTATGAGAATGGATTTCACAGCGGCCGCCCCTGCCTGTGCTCACGTCTGTTCGCTAACTTGTTGCATAAAGCCGCCACGTCAGTCAGTCAGGGCGATCTGACAGGAGCGTGCACCGGCCCAGCAGATGCCAGAGGGGACAACATCCATCACAGGGCTTTTCCCCTCATAATGGACCTTGTGTTTATCCTCCAGCTGTGTTTTGAACGCCCTGTGATGGATACGATCATCTCGGTAAAGCACACAGCCTGCAATGCCCCCCAACAAAGCCACAATTGAATTTAAACAGAATATATGCTGCAGGCAAATATTAAGAAAACAGTGTTCCAGTTTGAGTTTCATAGCTAATCTAATAAAGTCATTAAGTGTCAGGTTACCAGCAGCCACTGAGGCTCATTTTGAGCAGGAACCTGATAAGTCACAGTACACAAAGGGAGCAGGAAGTGAACAGTATGAAGAGATGACAAAGACGCCACCGAGCAGATTTACTACCGTACGCTCTTTGAAGCATTTATAATTACTACTGGAGAAGTCCAAGGTGATGATGTGAGTGACCCCTCTCCGTAAAGCTAAGGTCAGCTCCCAAATCCTCCCCTGAGGCTTTTTCTCCAGTGAGCGTGAACTCAGCACTCCCCTCTCGTATTTAAGAGTGGGGAGTGTTATCTATCTGTTGTTCTTGCAACACAAGCTGTCAGGAAGCTGTGGAGGTGAATTGGTTTTGCTCCCGTGGGAGTCAGAGACTGTTGCAACGGCTTCTGTGTTTTCTTTTTTTATCTCTAAAATGCTTGAATAGTTAGTTCTAGCAATGGTGTGGCATTTCTACTACTACTTAAATCAAGGATCTGAATATTTTCCTTCACCACTGATTTATGTTGATTTAACAGCTGAAACAGAGGATAATGATGTTGAAAAGCCCAGAAAATTGAGAATGTAACTGAGAAATGTGTGAATGTGTGAATTTCAGTTCACCCTTTAACCAAGGAAAATATGAATCACTAATTTATTGGCATTGAGGCGCAGCTTTTGCACAAGCTACAAAGCCCAAAGGTAGATCTCAAGCTTCATACCTCTGTCAAAAGTGTTTAGCAGGCAATGACACTGACTTGGAAGAGGTGGACCAAAATAGAGCCAAATGTACAAATACCGAAGTGGATGGAGACATAAAAAGACGTGGCGTAAACGGGCCTCCTGTGTGTTGTCATCCGCACTAATGTACAACTCCTTCAGCTGACACTAGAGCAGGGTAAACAATCCTGGTGATATTTAGTGGGCCTGCCATTTGTGAAAATCCCTGCTAGTATTTGTTCCTGACAGAGAAAGACAAGGGAGAGAAAGTGAAGAAGTGCTGAACAAACAGACTTTGTCACTCTTCTCCCCATGGAGTCACCGCACGCCATATGTCCGGGGGCTCTGCTCTCTCTCAAGGGCTGCTAGGTGGATGATGGGTAAACAGGCTGACTTCCCCAATCCTGCCCAGCCCCATGGGACAGGCGGTGTTTGCACAGCAGCAGAAGAAAAAAATACAGGAAATAGTGGAAATTCCATCTATGCCAGTTACGCTGGGGTCAACACCCCTCACCCCCCCTTACAGGACTCACATTAGTCTCCATGCTAAGGGCAGTGCTGCTTATTTAAGCTGACTTAATGAAGATGGAGAACAGCCACACCCTTGATTTACACTGGGAATCTGCTGAATAAGGAGAATGGTATTGTGGATGGATGTCTACCTTAAATATGTCAGCAAAGACCTTCACACCTCCTTCCTTAATCACTTTTGGAAACATGTTATAAACACAACACAGGAAGCCTACACAGGCAGACGTTTTGTATGATTTACCTTAATCCCCCCCTGCTCAATGTTCCAGGAGCGCTTGTCTGTCTCTTTTATTTTATTTTCACGTTGAAGCTGAAGGTATGTCCTGCTCCATGCTCCCAGGCTGCACACGAGCCCGGCCGACAGCCTCTCAGTGAACTCCCGCTAAAAGAATTCTTACTCCTCGTAGGGTCAAGGCCCGCGTGTTTACACAGCGCAGCCGGTGAAGCTCCGTATTGTTTAGACAAGCTTCCAAACACACAGACTGGAGGTTGTCCAATTACCCACCCGCTAAGATATATGTGTTTGCCATCACGGCTTTATACATTCTTCCTTTAACCTAATTTAGAACTTCAATGTGATGTGAGAACCTATTCTTTTCCAGATAGAAGTTTTTAACAATAAACTTTTATCTTACTGTAAATGTTGGCAGATGTGTCTATGCATGTTTTTTAAGCTGAGGTTCTAGAGTTGCTTTTTGCCATGTAGTAAATGATGTCCTCTTTTATGTTTGCATTTATTGAACCACCCAAAGCCATTGTTGATGCTTTTTGCCTGGTAGCTGTTCCCTATCACATCTTGTCTGCCTCGTCCGTCTATGTCTCCGTCAGTGACCCCTCTCTGTCTCCAGCCTGTCTGTCTGTATATCATCCTCTCACTCTTTGTCTATCTGTCTTTTTACAGGAAGAGAAGGGTATTTCCTGTATTCTTGTTGATTTGGACTTCCTTAAATGCAGCGTGGGATTTCCCTTCATGAGAGCGCAGACTAAGGTAGCTGAGAGAGAACTAATTGCACGATTTGAAAACTGCATGAAGTATACATACATTGTTTAAAAGCATAAGGCATTACTGTGCAGAACAATTGTTTTATTCTGTCTTTCTCTCTCCAGTATCATTTCGCAGTGATTTTTGACACGAGTCAGCTTACCGGGGAAAATGATACGTTGCAGTTCTTAGTTCAAGCAAAAAGGTAATTAAAGAGTCTGACATTTTAGTCCATACTTAATGATTGTATTTCTTACTTTTTTAACTTAATGCCCTGTATTCCTGTAAACAGTTCTTCAATTAATATACAAAATAAATCAAAATCCCTTGTTTGTTGCAGCGCCAATCCGGAGCACAAACTCTCTGACAACAATTTGGATCTGTCCATCCCACTGGTTCATGAGACGGACACCACTATCACCGGGTAAGGACGAGACCAACCATAACATGTATTTGCTTTTCATTCAACTTAAAGCTAAAACCAGCATGAACTGGTTTCCCATCTGCTGGCTGCTGGGAGGAGAGGGAGTCAGTATGGAGCATGTCAACTTGAAAAGCCTTATCTCTGAAGGCTTTATCGTAACCCTGCTGCTTCACAGAGAAGGGGAAGAGATGTAAAACAGCCCAAATGCCCCAGAAGTCTGACATCTGATAAAGCTGCTTGCTGTCTTTAACATGAAGGGAGGCTTCAGAGAAAAGCTGGATGCCTCTGACTCATATCTCATCTGCTAGAGAACACTGCTGTCCAGCTAATAACATGACAGAAGCCAGAGATTTGTATCTTATGTAAGAGCATTTCTGTTGGCATTTAAATAAATAGTTCATGCATTTTCTACGTTCTCTCTTTGACACTGTTTCTGCAGTGTGGTGACACCGAGCTCCTTTGTGTACGGAAAGTCCATCGATGCCTCGCGCTTCGTCCAGTTGGAAGACATGGAGTGCCACTTTCAGCCTCTCAACCTCACATTCCAGGTACTGCTTGCACATACCGTACAGGATTTGCAGTGTTTTGACTTATATCTAAATGTATTCACTTCTCTTTATTTCCATCTTTCCCCGTCTCTGTGTGATGTGCTTCCAGGCCATAAACAAGGGGCCCAGCAGGCTGCCTGGCTCCACTGTGGACATCAGAATCCCAAACCGAATGGCTGGCAACGGAGCTGACATGTTCCATATCATCGAAACACAGGTGGGCGCCAACAGCAGTCTATCTACATTTTTTTATCCTGACCAAGATCCCTATTTATTAGTTTATTAACCTGCAGGCAGCCATTTTTTTAGCTCAATTATCCGCCCATGTCTGTCGGTTTTACTTCTCAACATGGCACTACTGCCTGTATCCACCTCAGAGCACACTTTAGCTGCTCAACCGGTGGCACAGCCGATTTGCTTAGAGTGAGGCACCACTGGGCCAGTGAAAATCGTAGAGAAAGTGTTGACATTGCTACTGAAGCTAGCGAACCGTTTGGTTTCACAACATTTTGCATTTAGATAAAGAAAGGCAATACCCCCACTGGGGTTAAATGTTTTCTTAACCCTTACGCTGCTCCTTTCATATAGGTAGATCTTGGGGGAGCTCAAACTGTTAATTGTATTTGCTGTGAATGGGCAGGAGGGGTTGACAGTATCCCACCCTCCTTGAGCCCATCTGGAATCACTTTCAGGGGATCAGACAGCTTGCACGAAACGGGAATGGGACACCTGCAGAGCTGGCTACTGCCCAGTACCATCCCCAGACCTGGAAACACACATCATTAAAGCTGTTAACACTGTGCCTAGTCTGCGACACACCGGACAGTTGATATTTTATAGCCAGATATTCTTACATTTCTTTACAGACCTCCATTTGTTCAGACGTGATATACAAGTTCCTGACTGTTGCTCCATATGATTTAGTTTTTTCTGCAAAAAAAACTAAATCGTGAAAATGTGATATTTCTGTGAGGGTTATTTAACGTTAGTGCAGTCTATGAATCTTCACAGCAGAAGCAGCATCACTAACACAGGACATGGGAAAGCAGCGCAATAAAAGCTCTGTCCTGCTGGGTGGCAACAGAGCAGACAATGAGGAAGGCCAGAGGAGATTTCCACCTCCAGAGCCTCAGGTCGGAGCAAGGCGAGGGGAAAGGGGAAGTGCTCCCAGGGGGCTGGGCAGTAAAGCAGACACCTCTAAATCACTCCATATGGGAAATCTGGCTGGGAGGGGTACCAGCTTCTTGTTGGGGAGAACTTCCTGTGAGCCCGGGAGACTCATAACAATAGTGTGATTGGACTATTTTAGGGGACAAAAGTGCTTGTGTCTACAGTTTGAGTATTAAATATGTTTTTGCAACATAGACATGACAACACTTTTTGTGAGAAGGTCATAGATTTTAACCCACACATTAAAGTTCCTTTGTTGTTAACTTACATTAAGAACATTATTTTTCAGGTTTTCTGAAATTTAAGATTTTAATAGTCAAATGTGGCATTACCTTATTAAATGTGTGTTAATTTGCATAGATTTTTGTTTATGACATTTTTTTGTGAAATCCCAAACTATTTGAATTGCAGTCCAGGTAACATTTGTAACTAATATATATCACCATAAATACACGTTTTTTTCAAATACTTTTATATGCAAATGAGGCATTATGTAATGTGAATTTAGGGGAAATCCACATATTCAAATAGTGAAATAACACTGACATGTATATTTTGTATGCAATGGCCCAAACTCCAAAAAAGATCTAACATTTTGCCCTTAATTTTGCCCTCAACACATTTGATTTTACCTTAAAATCTTAGTCAACACAACTCAATTTAATTCAACTTCTGTCTGGTTTCAGGTGGCAGACGGCCGAGGGAACTGCACCCCCCACAGGAACCCTACGCCGTGCACTATGCCTCAGGATAAAGAGAGCATCTTCCACTCCATATTTGCCTTTTTCACCAAATCTGGACGCAAAGTCCTGGTAAATATGCAGCCCTCATGTTGCACTTTGACATTACAGAGGTCACTGAGAGTCAACCCCAGTGAGGGTTCCTGTTTTAATTTTTTTCTCAGTGTAACATCTGTTTATCAGACATCCTTTACTCTCCCACACACATTCTCTTGCTCTTTCCCACTGTGTTTTCTTTTCTCCGTCTATCTGAAAAGGACTGTGACCGACCTGGAAGAGCGTGTATGACGATCTCCTGCAGTCTGGGCCCACAATTAAAAGAAGAAGCTTTGAGTATAGACATCAAACTTTTACTCAACACCGAAATTCTCAAGCGGGTAAGAACCATGTCACAAACGTTTAAATGTAGTTGCAGGTTGTTATGATATAAATAAAACCTAACAACGTAACATAACCCACCTTCCCTCAACCCACAGGATAGTTCCTCTCTGATCCAGTTTGTGACACGGGGCAGCGTGCAAGTGAATGACAGGGCAGTGGAAGTGCCGAATGGCCTTCCTGATGATCTTTCTGTGAGTATATTATGAACCTTTTCTACCCACATTAACTGCAATAAATAGCCACTTTTGACAGAATGCAAAGATGGTAAATCACGGCACACAAAATAACTAAAGTGAACACCACAATCAGGTGAAGACTCGCAGAGTTTGAGTGTCTAAAAAGTACTTCTGTTTTTATATAATATATTGTATTTACAGTATGTCAGATGACTAATGTGTAATTAAAACAAACACACACATTTTAACACGATCTGCAGTTAAACATAGCTTTTAGCCTCTTTAGCGTCTTTCAGCTCCTTGTTTTGGTTGATATATCATTTATGTCTTACGTCATTTTTGGTGAGCTGATCCTTTAAAACGTGTTCATTTTGTTAACTTAGTCTGGATTAAAAGCCTTTACACATTTTCTCTTACCAAGATTCACAGGCTAACAGAACTTGAACAGCTGGCTAGCCTGCCATGTCTTGCTCAAAGCCAGGGCGTGTGTCATCAAAGATGATATAACCAGGTCTATCTTAAGAAATAAACCCTGTGTCTCAATGAGCTTATCTGTTTAAATAAAGGTTAAATCCAATTAGAATAATACGTGCGTCTTGAATTCAGGTTGAAGGACAGGGTACTCACTACATCACGGTTCTATCAATACGCATAAATACTTGTATCTTTAGCTGCGCACTCCATTGTGCTGTAGTCAAACAATCCTTGCCGCTGATGTGACCCCAGGGAACAGCTGGGGATTGTGGGTATGGAGCTGTACGGTGGCACTTCTATCGGCATTTTTTTCGGGGTCCTCAGCTGTGCTCAAGGACAGACCCTCCCCCCACTGTTGTTTGCTGAGTGATTGAAAGGCCCACCAGATCAGATGTGATGATTACATTGAGCACCCAGCATGCTCGCAGTGGGATCTCTCGAGTGATGAGGGTGCTGACCGAGGCTGCAGCCCCGCTGACCCCCATCTTCAGAGGGGCTCGGAAAATTCTGACCCGCTATGAATATGTTCATACCATTCCTCTCTTTCATCACATATTAAGTGTGCTCATTCTAGCTACTGTTACTGTTAAACACAGCCACCTTTTCCCTCAGGGTGGTAAGAGTACACACTGCCCAGTTTGATTTCTGGCCGCTGGTTGTATCTCTCAAAACGAGCTGACTGGAGGTCCGCCGAATGGCATTCCTCAAAAGGTTAGCCTCTGTGATGTGTAAATAACCAACATACACCAATAAGATTCTGTTGTGGCTACGCAAGTTACAAATTTAGCATTGCCGTTAAATGAACTTTCAATTACACATTCCTCGAATTAATTGATTGCGCAAGTTAAACTGGGAGAGATCGTAGACCAGTAGAGCTTTCAACTATTCTGTACACGCAAGCGCCCTGGCATGCACAACAACAGTTAGATTCCAGAGCTGGGAGTAAGGGGGAGGTGTTAATGTGGGAAACTATTCAACAGAGAGATCAATCTCCGCTTGTTCTCTTGGTTATGTCTTGGCTCACAGTTGGCGTCTCATGCCCCATTGGTGTTCAAAGCCCATGCGGCACTGCACGTTGAAGCAGTCCATTCCTCAAGCCATATGTGAAATTGGCCCACAAATGATTGTATTAAAACAAGATTATCTGACATTTGGGAGATTACGTATTTGTTTCCTTTGTTTAGCATCATTAGTAAACAAACCCATCTATTCCATGATCCTAGTGAATATGTTGTTTTCCATTTAAGGCCTGAATGATGACACTGAAGTAGCTGTGGTGCACAGTAATGCAATAATTCACTCAAATCTGACCACTGTTGGTTCAGTGCTAATCCGTTTAAGCAGTCAATGCAATTGTGATTGAAAAGACTCATGTATGGAAGCATCAAGCACAAATGTAACAATCTAATAATTTAAAAATGTGCTAGGAAGTGATATAAAACAATTGTGTATTTGTTAGCTGTTGCTACTTCTCTACAGTTTTACACTCTGCATTGGTTAAGTGAACTGAGTTTGATGTCAGTGACAGATTATCCAGCATGTCAGTTTTCAGTAATGTCCTAGGAAACAGCCTAAGTAGCTCAGGCTATTTATAAGAGTTGCCAAGCCTCCCCTGATTGCGGATGATATATTTTTGAGATGCACTGACCTAATACGATAAGCACTTGTTGGCATTTTACACATAGAGCAGTGCTACGTGAAACCATGATGGTCAAGTTTACTCATTAGTGATGTCATTCAAACCAGTTAAAAAGGCAAAGTCTTGTTAGACACTTAAAGGCAAAGAAACAGAGACCAAATCTCTACAGCCAGCCATGCTAGCAGATCTCTTAGGCTGCACATCGAGCTAAAGCTAACATTAGCATGCTAACATGTGTTTCTTCGCAGGTATGACTTATTGACTAGATGTGTTCAATATAAAATAAAGCCCATTATTGTCGATGTTTAATGCTGTATGGTTTTCTTAAGAGTCATGCTTTCTTTTGAATACAAACTGTTATACGATGTGTCTTGGTTGATACTGTTGCACTGCATTGCATCATTAGCAGCACATGACCTCATGATCACTGTCGTATGTATGTTTTTTATTTGCGAATGACTCACTGGACGACTGAATTGTTGTGTTACAGCTGGTGTTTGAGGCTCTCCACAGTCAGGAGCCCAGGGGTTACGTAGTCGGCTGGATCATCGCCATCAGTCTGCTGGTGGGAATCCTCATCTTTCTGCTGTTAGCTGTGCTACTCTGGAAGGTAACCAACACATAAGTCACTACACTGCTTCTTTTTCTTGCAACATTTTAAATAAACAAAAGGCAGTTGTCATAAACTTGAGCCAGAAGCACAGTATCCAGTTGTAAAGAGACAGCTTGAGGAAAGTGAAGTGGTGAAGGTAAGAGCTTGTTTTGGAGGTTTTAACTGAAGAAGACAAATAAGAGACAGGATAATAATTCACACCATACCATCACTGACATAAGAGAAGAATCTTAAAGGGAAATGGCAATTACACTGATGTCTAGAGAACAAAACTCCTTTTCTTTTTCACTGCTTCATTTTCCATTGGGAATACCACATCGAAACCTTGGAATGTTGGTCTGGGGATACATTTCGAACCCCCCACCCCCCATCCACAGATTGTCGGACCTTGCCAAAATAAACCCCACTTACAAGAGTCCTGTGTTGCTCTTTTCAGGAAATGCCTGAGGAGAGTACAGGTCTGTATCAATAAGCTTTAGGAGCCAAACGCTGATAAATTAATGGAGTCGTAGTGAGAGAGGCATCCTCCCAGTGTGTCTTTGTTTAGATACACACTGAGATCTACTGCCCTCTCCATCCTTTCATATCTCCTGTATATGACACTTGGTAGGTTAATGTAAATTACAATATTACTTTCATACAGAAACAACACATTTCTAGAGGGGAAATGTTTGATTTGTTTCCATCCACGCTGGTGGTTTTCTGTGGTTAAATAATTTCCAATTGTGTAAACTTAAAATAACTGCCAGCCATTTTTCAAAGCATACAATGCCAGGATGTTCTACATTGATTTCCTACCGCCCAAACATCCATTGCTTGCCATTTGTTTCACTGCAGGGGGAATCTCTTTTTAAATGTGTAACTTTAGGATGTGTAATCCTTCATGGTGATTCAAAATGACGTTATTATTGCAATGATGCAGCTTTCAAAGCAATGTAAAATCAAATCCAGAAGACAAACAAGAACATGTTGAAATCCATAATTTGTTTTGTTTTATTTTGTTGAAAAAGGTTGCTGTTTTACAGCTGAATCTCATAAGGTTGTGTCAAATAGTCCCTTGCAGCGATTGCATAACCACACAAAGACACAATGTAACTACTTCCAAAAGACTCAATACAATAGAGCGCCTTCTTCAATTTGCATGAAAAAAAATGACCCATCATTTTATCAACTGTTCACAGTATCATCCGACCAATACCACATTTAAAAAAAAAAGGTTCCAATAGATTGGTTGTACAAGGATTACTCACAGCATACTGAGTTATACAATCAGGTTATGCACTGAGCGGCACAGTCAAAATACTGATACTTACATTTTTTAATGCTCCCTGAAGTAATTTTTGGAATTTAATGACAACACTGTTTCTAAATCACCACCAAATTACATCAAATCAAAACATCTTGTGGATTTATGGACTTATAATGTCTTGTTACTCAAAGGAATATTTCTAGGCCAAGAAGTTACTGCACCCAGTAGAGAAAGTGCACATTACCGACTGTAACGCCTCTTTGTGTTGTAATCGGCTAACGAGAGGCTGAATGTAGCTTCATATTTTCCTCATATCTCTGCAAAAGACCAAAATATGGGTTAATCCATTTTAAACTCTTCCTTTTATGGGTGACATATTTCCCAATAATAGACTTTAAGCTGATCCACGATAGCTATTATCATCTAGTGGTGGGGCTCACACTAGGCTTTACCCATCGCAAATTTGTAATGACGTCAGAAAATAATGATCTACTATCAACAGTTATAATAAGCTTTGGAAAATGATCAGCGTTGATCTAATTATATGTGATTTGTACTGATTTCAAATATGCAAAATCACAGTTTTTCATTACTGTCTGATGCGACCATAGATACACATTGCTTAGTTACTGACCACTCCGACTGTTGCTCCTCTCCTTCTCTGACAGATGGGATTCTTCCGTCGGCGCTACAGAGAAATCATCGAGGCAGAAAAAAACAGAAAGGACAGTGATGAAAGCTGGGACTGGATGGAAAAGAACCACTGAGACTTGCAGTGGGGGTCCCACAGGAGCCAATGAGATTAGGGATTGGGTCTGGAAGGATCCAATAGCACGTGGTCTCGCAGCCCAGCCGCCCCAGTGGCACCAGGCCCTTCAGTCTTCCATATGTGGAAGAGAAGAATATTCTCCTTATTTTTTGGAGACTTGATCTTTTTTTGTGGGTGGGGGTCTAGGAAACAGGCTTCTGAGGTGTGGCTTGCCAGAGGACACTTGCTGTGGAATTCAGCTAATCTCATAGGAGGTAACTCCCAGCCAGCGAGAGTGGAGCTGTTGATGGAGACCCACATCCGTATGGGGATGTGGAGACGGCATAAATACTGGTGGACAACAAAACCCTCAGGGCTGTGTTACATAGCACATTTATTTTTATACATACACTTTAAGCCATATTGTAAAATAAAAAACTGGGCTTCTAGAAGAGATGGGGTTTTGAAGGCCATTATAAACATACTTATCTACAGTATGTTTTCCTTAAAGCACTGATGTTTGATAAGAATGAATGCCTTGGCTGCATAGCTTTACTTTTATGCCAAAGATATGTCCTGTACAGTATATGATAGAGTTGTTCGTATATGTAGTTCTGCCTGGGAGTGAAAGATTGTATCTCTTCTGTACTATTTCCGCCGTATAAATATCTGTTCTACACATCTGACTGCCTCTCCCTCACACAGATAATCAGCCGGAACTAATTCTGTGCTTCAGACCCACACACGCCATGATTAAAACAACGTGTCCTCCTCATGTCATCCGCTAGTGTTGTCAGTGTTGTCTCAGAGGCGCTGAGGTCATTAGGATCTGGTTCAGGATGTGCAAATCAACCGCACTCTCTTCTTTATTTAGACTGTATTTGCCTGTATTATCCACGCCTGAAATGAAGTGGTTGTGACTTACACCAGCTTTTTGACTTTCCATAAGCATTCCATTAGCTATGATGTGGCTTTTGCTTAAAGATGATAACAACATATTTTTGTCAGGTTTAAATTTGAAACTCTGCAATGCCTTGAATGAACACATGCTTAGAAAGTGCAATTTCCATTAGAGTATTTTCTCTAAATCCGCCTTTGCAAGAAACTATCACTCAGGTATGCAGCAGAGCCCCCCAAAAGTCTCCAGGTTCAAGTGAAGATTGAATACCGTAAGATGATTCACTTTGCGTCATGACACATACCTGATCATGGTACATTTCCAAAGCCTCTCTAGACTTCGCCTAAGCAGACCATATTCAATTTTACTATTATGTTATTAGGCATTGGGTTTTAGCGTGAAATACAAGATCCATTATTCTCCACGGCCAGATGAAAGTCTGCGATGGGGGTCCACCTACAGTCATTCAAAAGGGCCCATGGCATGAGTAATTCCCTAAAAATAGGTGGGAATGTGCTGCACTCAATCACTACACATAAATGCGCTCTTTTGGGCTCATGGGAAAAGCTTGTTTTAAGTCAACATGTAGGAATGTCAGCTCCCTAAAAATCTGCCACTCTAAAAGTTCCTCAGTGCTCACATTGTTACCCCAAATGTTCTCCAGAGTCTTTTTAAAGCTTGGTTTTGACAGATATTTTGCCATGGCAGATTTAAACGTCCAATGCCAAAGAACAAAAACTATATTTTAATATGTTTCACACGTCGGTGCTAAGTCACTTTAATCATGGCTCACTATGATTGCTCGGCTCTCTGTTGTCTGTATGAATCTCTTACACACTTTATTTTAACATTTAATTCCACTGGCATGAAGGCATATATTGTACACATTCACGTCTTCGCTCTGCATCTGTTAAAGCGATGCTAGAAACTGAGACTTGACCATTTCTGTTATATTTGAACTGTGAGGGTTATATTTTGTTTATTTGATTGTTGTCACCGGTAATCACACCGTTATTTGGGGTTTTTGTTCTGAGTATACTACTGTCACTGAATATCATTTCCATTATAGTGTGCTGTATGTTTGATGTTTAAATTCATGTTGGAGCTGTATATTTATCTGTTGATAAATGTTAGAGTGAAAGTTAATGGCTCTGTGTGCTGTTTTTGTCAACGTGAGTCAAGAAAGAGTGGGTGTGTGTTGGTTCACTTGTTTTGTGATGGTGTGTGGTGCTCTCTGCTGGCTGAAATGCTCCAGACAAAAAAACAAGTAAGTATTTAAAGTTAAAATAAAACTCTGTTGGAGGTACGTTATGCAGTAATGTTTTCTTGAACATCAAGTTATTTTGTGCAAAAACAGCATTTTATTGAAAGGGTTCTTACTTTTCATTGCTTGTATGTAAAGCCTGAAAGAGTTGTTCCTTTAACGGAAAATAAAACAAAGTTCATTTTGATGATTTTTCATTTATCGAGAAAAGATGCCATATATTCTCTATTTCCAGCTGTTTAGAGATTTACTCCCTTTTTGTTTGGATGAAAGTGGTAAATTAGACATTTCCGCAGGCAATTTTCACAGTTTACTTAGGGTGAATTCAGCAGTAGGCAACTTTCAAATACTTGAGCAATTCAATATTTTCTATATCTACTAATTAAATACAATTAATAGTGTAATTATGGCCATATATATATATATACTCAAAGCCCAAGGTCCAATTCATTTGCAGCCCCTGCTGATCTCTTAAAATAATATCCAATATTTAACGAAAGTCCTGTTGTTGGAAGATTTCAGTATTATTTAAAGGTTTCAGGATTATAATTTTCTTTTTTAAATGTCCCACTTTTGCTAAATCCAATCGACAAAACAAGTAATCAAATAGTCCAAAAATAACTGCATTCTACAACAATCTGTCAGGAACGAGGCAGCTTGTGTTTGTTCATGTGATCCCGGTTGCTATGAAACACGGATACCAAGCACAAGCTCCTCTGTGGAGCTCACTGAATTATTAATATATGGCTACCACACTGAATACAGCAGGGACACATCAACAAATGCTAACTTTCTTTTGACCCCGGAGAATCACCGTGTTCACTATGTCCTCTTTATTTGAGCATGGATTGATCAGGACTGCCGCAGTGGAGAGGGTGGTCGCCCCAATCGCAAGTCATTTGTGCCATTTGGTGCTGCTGTGTGACGGTGCAGAGGACCCTGAGCACTTCACCCAGCTGGAGGGTGCAGCCCAGGCCGTGGCTAAAGCGACTGAAAACATGGCAGCAGAGGCCTCCAGGTGGGTACAGTTTGGTGTGTAATGGGGTTAAAAGGACACGTGTAATGTATTATCAAATTAACACCAGGCTCCTTTCTTTCAGGGTAATCCGTGACACAGAGGATGAGGTTTTGCACATGGAGATGTCGTCCCTGTTTGAGTCTGTCACTGTGTCTGGACAACACGTGCTGCTGGCGGCCCAGAAACTCAACATCCAGCCCAGTCTGACTGAGCACAGAGAGGAACTCATCACGGCAACACAGAATGTCTTCCTGGGAGTAGTCAAAGTAAAGTATTATTTGTTTGTCTTTGTTTAGAAGGGGGCTCCAAGTATGTTACTAAATATAAATTCAATATAACATATTACAACGTCCATGCTGGTTGTTGTGTGTGGTGCAGAGTTAGGGAGGAAGGAATGGCTGCAGACTCTGACTGATTAAAAGCATAGAAACTTTACAATAGATTCACCTTCCACAGCTGCATCTGATGAATACTTTACCAGATGTATCCTTAAAAGGGAATACTTCTTGACACAATAAAAGGCAAAATCACCAGCTATTTAAACACCTGAACAATCTGAACTTCTGATTCATGATCCTTCACCTCAGCTTCCAATGTTGTTAGAATTAACTTTTTTGTTAATTTGTGAAGACAGATACTGTTTTTATTGTAGGCTACTGATTGATATCTTATCTTTATTTCATTGTCTATACTTTATAAAGGTATACATCAGCTACTGCATGTACATTTATTAAACGGACACAAAAGTTGAGACTGTCATAATCACTTTCATTTTACAATACGTTATGCTCGGGTATAACATCACATGGTGTTTGAGACCCTTTCATTTGTATTCCTTATGGTTTTTGAAAAGGCTCTTTAGATCGGAGAAAACTATTTTAGCACACTTACGTATCATGTTTTTTCACTATCATTATCAAATCATCAGGTATGGATTGCAAGACTATCTGGCCTTAACCCAATATTGCTTTTCTCAGAATATTAGGCACTCGTACAGCAATATGTATATGTATACATAAGTGACATTATGTACCTCTGCACCACAACTAGTTTTCATTTGTGATGTATGTGCATACAAATGTAGGTTTGTAATGAGGAAAGGTTACAAGATCACCAAAGTCAACACGCCCCATTTCATCACAGTTTGAGGCCTCTAACTTACAGTAGCTAGTAAAGCAGTAACACGTTCCTTTTTCTGCCACTGTGCTCCTAGGTTCTGTTAGTGGACGATGATGCAAATATCAGGAGAGTGGTAGCTGCTTCTGATCAGGTTTTGGAGTGCCTCTCTGATCTCGGCTCCTCCATAGACATCAAGTCTCTACTCAAATATTTCCAGGTGTTTTCTGAGGCTCTGCTTCTTCTCCATAGTCTGACAATGGAGAGAGCAAATGCCTTACAGGACCCAAGACAAACCAAACAGCTTCTAGATTCCTTAGAGACCCTGAGGCGGTGCGTCTCCATGCTGCACACGGCCATGTGTACCACCATCAAACATCCAACAAGTGAGGAGGCGCAGGCTGCCAAGAGGTACATCCTGGACAAGGTGCGGGGCACAGTGAATGACATTATTAAAACCCTGAGAAGTGAATGCCACAGTACATCACTGGGTCCTTGCGGGTATTACACAGAGAGGAGGAACAGTCTTTTGAAACTACTTACTAGTTCTACCACCTCATCAATCCAAGGCTCCAACTTTGACAGCCTGGTGAGGGATATTGTGTTTCACTGTATGTTGGTGGCAAACTCTTCTCGTAGGGAGTTTCAACAAAAAGTGGTCGCTCATTGTCGTCACATCCTGCAGTCCTGGTCAGACATCAAAATGATTTTAAAGTCCTCAGAGGATGATTCAGAGCAGAGCGTTGAAAAGCCCTGCACTTTTTTGGCGCAACAAATACAAACGCTTGACAAATCTTTGATGACTACTGTTCATTATCAAGTCTCGGACACATTTCTGACAGCATCTTCTATAGTGGAGGAAGTTTTAAGTGTGACGAGACGGATCCTGGTTTCGCATTCTTCTACAGATATGGATCTAACCTTTATTCAGCCGCTAGTTGAGGATTTGATATCTTCCACTGATAGAATAATCCAAGTGGCAGATTTCATCTCAGCTGTGGCTGTTGATGCGAAGAGTTTGGAGAACGTTGAGAACTCGCGAGTAAGCCTTACAAGACTCAGGGCTCAGATCGCATCTCTGTCGCTTGAGCTGGCAGATAATTCGATGCAAACTGTTCAAAAGCTTCATGAAGTGTGCCAGAAATGGGAGGAGGAGACTAGTCAGCTTCAGGATGCTCTCAGTGATGTAATGGATGTGAGAGAGTTCACCAGCGTTGCTATCGATGAGGTGGTCAGTGATCAACATGGATGTGTCACAGCGTACAGAGAGCAAAGCTATAAACTGTTTAATGAACATGCAGCAAACCTTATTTGTCACTTGAAGCTGGCAGTTCACTCAGTGAGGAGGCACTTGGACAGAAGTAATGACCCAATCTACAGAAATGGCCTCCTAGTGCTGCTCAAACAGGTTCAGTCATCTCGAACCAAAGTGGCAGAATCAGTCAGAGACATGCTTTTAGGTTCCAGTCTAAACGTAGAGGTATATTCTACTTTCTCAGATAATGTTTCTATGGCTATTCAACATTTAAAAGTGCTCAGAAAGGGACTGGACGGCCAACAACATCCACATCTCCTTAGCCCATTGCGTGAGGGGGCACGTCAACCAGAAGTCTCACGGTCATGTGTATCAGTCAAAGACACCTGTGAACTTCACCTGGATCATATGATAAAAGGCTCCCCTGTGTTTGAGGCTACAGAGAGGGATTCCCACATCGTACATGAGGAGGAGCACTCAGATGAGGAAACCATAGAAGCAGAACTGGCTCGTAAATATGACATTGATGATTTACAGATGCCAGCTGCCTCCGTCGAGCCCAAACTAATCCACAAGCCTCTTGAATTTGACCTTTTACCCCTCTTGTATGAAGTTGTGAGTGTGACTAAAGGGAAGGATGTGACAGAACTCAACCGTGCCTGCACTGGTGTTCTCGAGCTATCAAACTGCTACGCCCAAGCCACAAAGGAGGCCATGGCCATTGTTGATGCGGTTGATTGTAAGACGTTGGACAGTTTTAGAGCAGAGGTGGTGTCACTAACTCCGCTGCTCGTCCAAACGGCTCAAGAAACGGCAATGAGTTCAGCAATGAGCATGGAGAGCCTCTACAAACATAGCACGCAGTTTACTGACCTTATTAACAACACCCGAAAGGTTTTACTGCCAGTTGCTGGAGCCTGGTATCAAGCTATTTACACTGAGCTGCAAGGATATCGGCCAACAATGGCAGGCAGTGTTTCGCAGCAACTGAATGAAGTGATGACTTTATGTGCTGATGTGGTCCAGCTTTTGACATCATCTGATTTACCCTCACAAAGCGATGGTCAAGAAACATTGAGCGTTTTACACAACAAGCTGAACAAAGCCCACAACAACACAAAATATCTGGTAGAGTTTTCCACCTCATTGAAAGGACAGGTAGATCAACTAGAGGCACTTTGTATCCTCTGGGGCCTATCCATTCAGATTTTGCTAAATTCTCTTGATAAGATTATGGGAACATCGACCGCAGTGCACCAGTTGAGCCCTCAGAAAAAGCTCTCAGTGTTGTCAGAGAACTCACTACGAATCCAAGAGGCAGCGCGGCTAACCAGCCTGAATTGTAAAAGTGCTTACAAATCGAAACAGTTAACAGATTACCAGGATGAACTAAAATCCCTGACTGAAGCATTTCTCAAAGCTGCCGAAGAGCTTGACATAATGCCAAGTGTAATGCAACTTGCAAAATCTGAATTTTTTCAGAGATATCTTTTGATTAAAATTAGAGTGCTTTTTGTTCATCTAAGCAAAGAAAATAAGGATTATGACACAGCAATTCAAAAGATTGTCGGCATTGCTTATGATTTTGCTCAACGGTTTCGGGAGAACAACACAGAAGAAGCAGAGCAAACGTTTGACAGCGCAGCGGAAACACTTTTGGAAAATGTAAAACCTGCGATAAAAAGAGTCGATGACTGCTTACACTACGTCTGTGACCCACGTGCCCGTTCTAACCTGAGGTCTATCAACGACCACCTGTCTTTTCAGATCTCAGATATAATCAGCAGGGCGAGGCTCATGGTGGAGACTCACTACATTTGTGACACACTCAGTCTGGATGTGCAGATAAAGTGTTGGTCAGCCAAAGCTCACTATGTGGTGGAGGAGGTCAGGAAGCAGGATGGGATTCACCAAGAGGCAAAAGAGCAAATCATGATGGGTCTACAGGGCAAAACATATGAGGATGTCAGAGAAGTCTTGGCTACAGTGCCATCTAAAGACAAAGAGGTGGAATTTCGCTCTGACACGACAATGACATCCTGGCAGAAAAGCCACACAGAAAGTGTTAATACTGCAGAACCCAATAGGAACATGGAAGCTGTGGCCAAATTCAGACCTGGAAATGTGGAAAAATATGTATGTATATCAATATTAACACTGTTTTAAAAATTGGTGATTCCTTTATGTCTCAATAACTCACCTCCATGTTTTTCTCTATAGGAAGGTGTCTGGTTTGGCGCATACAAAGAGACTCCCTCGTTGACACACACGTCGCTTTTTCTTAAGCAAGAAAGTGACAGCTGGGATCCCAAGGACAACCGAATTGTCCAGGTGACAAGGAAGATGGCTGACACCCTATGTTATATGACTCAGTACTTGAAGAAGAAAGGACCAATACCGGTAATAACCACCAGAGGGCCCTTTACTGCATGGATCTATGGATATTTGTAGGCACCCTACTACAATCATTCTTTCTTTTACAGAATAAAGAGGCATTTGTCACTGCAGCCAAAGATTTGATCTCAAACAGCCAGTCAGTAACTCAGTTCCTCAGAGTTATTGCCAACCACTGCCAGGATAAACAGTGCACAGTTGAACTTTCCCTCGTAGTTGAGCAGATTCTAACCATCACCAACCAGCTCAACATCATCTCCAGGTTGGTATAGTGTATGACACATGGTGAGAAGAACTAAGCTAGAAAACAATAATAACTGGACGTTTTTTATTCATAGTGTCAATGCTGTAACACCTGGCTGCAAATCATCTGATGAGATCCTGGTGAAGAACACTCAGAATCTACTCCAAACTGTCCTGCGAGGGGTCCACGCGGCAGAGTCAGCCTGCATCACTGTAAAAATGTTATCTAAAAAACAAGCATTAATTATGAAGTTTTCTCAGATTGATACGATACAGCTCTAACTCTCTGTTATGTGAATTGCCGCCTGCAAAATGTCTTTCTCTTTCCAGGGTTTGAGGCAACCGGAGCCAAACTCAGATGGTGCCGAGGCTACAACCTTGTGTTTTCAGTGGATGAGGACATTAGAGATCCATCGAGCCCAGCAGACCTCCAACCTAGAGACTGATGACCTGGGTTTGAGGAAGACTTCGTCCCACACTGTAGTGCCCAGTCTTGCCTCGCCAGTTGGCTACAAGTAGTACTTATAAACAGTTATGGCAAGCCATTTGAGTATGTATTCCATATCCTTGATATTAGACGGCAGCTGCCTACACTAGTTGGCTCTTTGATTTCACTTGTTAGATATACAGTATGGTCACATATGGCAAGCCATTTGAGTATTTATTCCATATCCTTGATATCAGACGGCGGCCACCAGTTCATCAACAAGCTTACAAGTTGGGACTTTGGAGCTACTAATGCTGCTCCTGGCGTCACTAGTAAGGCATATGTGGTAACTAGTCAGACAAAAGTGCCACTAGTTGCTGAAAAAGAGTGACTAGTATAATGTTTTATTGAACTAGTAAAGCAGAATGCCAAACTAGTTTGACCATATCTCTAACAAGTGGAATCAAAGAGCCAACTAGTGTAGACAGCTGCCGTCTGATATCAAGGATGTGGAATAAATACTCAAATGGCTTGCCATAAAGTCATACATGTTGACTAGTGCATTTTTTGACACACCACTAGTAAACTAGTTGCACGTACACGTCAACTAGTAAGTCATTGTGTTGAACTAGTGAG